>NC_080390.1:6187916-6487916 GCF_028751815.1 Salvia miltiorrhiza | reverse complement strand
CTAACAATCTCCCCCTTTGTCATTGGTGTAGACAAAATCACTTTTCTGCACAACACAAGAGTACACAGCAGAAACAGAAATCACTCCCCCTTAACAAGAACTCTCCCCCTGAAGGAAATAACGTCGGCACAAAAAAATAAGAGCAAAGAGGAAGCACCGGAGTTCTTGGATTACATGCCATCATCCAAACAAGATTAGAAAGTTAGCTTACAGACCAAAAAATACTATAAGCAAGCACCATAGCAACCACCACCTGCACAAAAACGAAAGAACCATAATTTCTCCCCCTTTTTGTCACAACAATGACAAAGAGCTAGTTGCCAGACCCATCAGAATCTTCATCCTTAGAACCTTCATCAGGTATTGCACCAGCAGGACCATTGCCGCGAAGCATTTACACGAGGCTGTCATATCAGCCCAAATTCCGCGAGCAATTTGAGCAGCTGTTCGAGGAGGATCATCATTGCCGCTAGAATCACCATTCTCATCAGTAAAATTGTTGTTCACACCTTCAATTTGAACAGGTGGTGAAGGTTGACCGTCCTCTACAGAGTGAGTATGGTCGGAGGCGTCAGAATCTTCGGAGCTCTTGGAGAGATAACTTCCCTTGAGAGAGAAATAGTGATACTCAATTTTGCCGCGGGAACCGAAATAAGGAGATGAAAGGTCTCTGATCTTGGGCTCTTTATCATACCAATGGGCTAAAATAGGAGAAGCCCAGTTGCTGCTTTTAGAAAGAGAAAACCCCAAAAGAATTAACCCATAGAAATTGAAGCCCAATATAGCTAATAAGACATGATCCATTCGCACAACACTTGAATGATCACAGGACCAATAAACACAAGTCTGATCAAGTTTGACTTGATTAACAGAAGATTGACCAGGATAAGCGTACTTCATATCTGCAAAGATAACACTTTTGAAGAGACTCCATTTGAAACATGAATAAGAACTGGTACTTATGCTAGAAGAATTCACAAAATAGCATAGTACCCATGTTTTCCTCAAGACGGATAGTCATAAGATACAGAGCCCCAGCTCTCCACGTAACTTCTCAAATCTTTCGGCATCCAACGGCTTCGTCAAAATATCCGCTATCTGTCTTTCAGTAGGCAAGAACTCCAAATTGAGAGTTTTCTCCTCTACCAATTCTCTAATAAAATGATGGTGAATCTCGATGTGTTTAGTATTAATCACCAGCTTGGGAAGACCTCTGATAGCATCTGTCTTCACGAGCTTTTTCATGTTTCTCAGGCTGGTATGTCCAAGTTTTTGATGCCATGTATCAGTATCATCTCCAAGAACCTGAATACATGAATTATCAGGAGATACAATGTAGCAATTATCACTTGATCGCTTGCCCGAGATATACTCCTCATCTCCATCTTTAACAATGCACTTATCTTTGTCGAAAATGACCGTCATTTGTTCATCGCAGAGCTGACTGATACTGATCAGATTGGCCTTCAAACCTTCAACTAGCATGACATTTTTTAGTTTAGGCATACCTGGAACATTCAAAGTACCTGTTCCTACGACCTTTGCCTGGACACCATCACCAAAAGTTACTCTTTCTTCAGAAATTATATGAATATCTTCCAGATGCTTCTCTTCTCCTGTCATATGTTTGGAGCAACCACTATCTAAATACCATGACCGATGAAAGCCAGACCAAAGAGAGTTGTGAACAACATATCCTCTGTTCATCCTTGGCCGATAATTTTGGGAATTTCTCATATTTTGGATGTCGCGTAGAAGAAATCGACATCTAGGTCTGATATGACCTCTCCTTCCACAGTAGTGACAAGTTGGAACGAAAGCTCTATTGTAGTTTTTCTTCGAATGAGCATTTTTATAAGCAGCTGGTCGAAGCACAGGTGGTTTAGGCGGCTGATCAACTGCGTTGGGGGGCGTGGCTTTAGCTTTTCCTCCATCATCTTTGGGAATCCATCCTTTTCCTTGAAAGCCTAATCCAGCTTTATTTCCAGAGCTTTGACTATTTTCCAGAATTTCGTCCAACTTTTCAGTCCCGGTATTCATCATTTTAACAAGTTTTTGATGATGCTCCAGTTCATCAATCTTAGATTTCATAGTCTGTCGAAGAGCCACCAGTTCAGCCTTTTGTTTTTCACAGAGATCCACAAGTTCATCACGTTCCTTCGAGACATTGCTAAGTTGAGTGGAAAGAGATTTATTCAGCTCAAGCACAGCTACACACTTCTTGTACATCAGTTCATAATTCTCTGTCAAGAAGCTTTCATCAATATCCTCATTATCACTTTCAGTCTCTTCCACAGTAACATCATCTGAAGAGGTACTTGGAGCGACTTCCTCCAATTTTGCAGTAAAGGCGACAACTTTTTCTTCAGAGTCAGAATCTACTCCAATTTTCAGGGGATCATCCTCAATATCCTCCTTCTTAGAAAGATCAGTAGAGCTTAGAAGAGCAACCGGTTCATCCTCTGAATCGCTCCCACTGTCATCCGTTTCATCATCACTTTGAGAAGCATTGAAGGATTTATTCTGCTTCTTTAATGTGTTGGCACACTCGGCTTTAATATGACCATACCCATGACATTCGTGGCATTGAATTCCAGATCTTGAAGCAGACCCTTGATCCTTCTTCCCTTGAGATAGTTGAAAGCTTTTTGCATTCTGAAAACCTTTGTTGCCCATATTATTCTTCCTGTACTTATTGAAGGCTTTACCAAAGTTCTTGGTGAATAGAGCAAGAGATTCAACCAAGTCATCAGAGTCGAATTTTGTGGAGTCCTTCTTGTTATTTCCGGAATCGGCGACAAAGGCGATACTCTTCTTTTTCTCAGATCTCTCTGGCCGAAGATTCATTTCGAACGTTCTTAAAGAACCTATGAGTTCTTCAAGCTTCATATCACTGACGTCTCTTGCTTCATCTATGGCAGTGAGTTTGTAGTCAAATCTTTCAGGTAGAGCACGCATCACCTTTCGCACAAGCTTTTCCTCAGGGATTCTTTCTCCAAGAGAGAAACTTTCATTAGCAAGAGCAAGTAGTTTGCCATGAAAGATGCTAATATCCTCATTCTCGTCCATCCTTAGTTCTTCAAACTTCGTAGCAAGTTGCTGGAGACGTTGTTTTTTAACCTTAGAATTCCCCTCATAAGTACTCATCAGAACATCCCACGCCTCTTTTGCGTTAGCACACATGGATATAAGAGCAAACACCTCCATAGTTACAGCATTCTGGATAGAATTCAGAGCTTTTTGATTGGCATTAGAAGCAGCCAATTCATTGAACGTCCACTTGATCCTTGGCTTGGGTTTCCCTTCCTCATCACAAGGAGCAGTCCACCCTTCTTCCACAGCGGTCCAGGCATTCTCATCAACCGCACGAATGAAGGAAGTCATTCGCATTTTCCAGTAGATATAATTGCTTCCATCAAGTAGGGGTGGTCTCACAACAGACCCACCTTCTCTTTGCAGCGCCATTAAACACACGAACACAGCAGCGGAAAGAACAGGATAGATACACCAGGAATCAACACCGATAACTTGGGTGATCCCGCTCTGATACCAATTGAAATTGTACCTATCCAACGATTAATTGTCTCGGCCACACACAAATAACGTAAGCAGCGAAACTTAAAGCAAAACGTGCGGAAAGTAAAGAACACAAGACACCAACAATGATTACCCAGTTCGGTGATAACACACCTACGTCTGGGGGGCCACGCCCAGTTCCAACAGTTCACTAGTGAAGATAAGAAATACAAAGGACTTACACGCGAAGACTCGATCTTCCTAGCCTCTATTTCTTCCCAAACCTTCACCTACGTGAACAAAAAGAGAGCAAGATAGAACTTACCCACAGAACGTGATTGCCTCTCAATCCACGTTCAAACCAACATCAAGAAACGCTCCTACAAGCCGGAGTACAGATGAACGAACATAAAACCAACTCACGCTTCCAAAGAAATAAGGAGTAAAGCAACAGCACACCCTCACGTATTGTATGCTCTCTAGATGCACGAAAATACTCTCTCAAAATAAGTAGAATAACGATGAGTGCAGCGGCAGCCTTCGATCGATGACGTCTCTTTAAATATGAAACCCTTGCCAAGAAGTAGAGAGCCCATGAACTGTCAAACCAAAACAACGTAGGGCCCATGTAGGGTTTCCATAAGGCAGCAAGTCCTAGGGTATGAGGACACCCTAAAGAAACGGACTCTTCAAGCAAAAGCAATATCTTAAAGATATATTTCCAAAAAAACTTCAAAAACCCGCAAGGAAACAAACCAGCAGAACCTTGCAACCGAACAAGCAACTCAACAAGAGACATTCTGTGAGACTTCAGCAGAAACTCCTTTTTATCTACACAATGACAATAATACTTAAGAGTATATAAATACTCTAACATTTAGTATTCAGGGTCTAGGGTTTTGAAAATATAATACTTTATATTGAATGAAGGTAAATATTTATATTAACATAAGTATACATTTGTGCGAACAAATGTATACCTTATGCTAATTAAAAGTAAATATTCCTATTAGGGTTCGTGATTGAGTGTTCAGGGTTTAGTATTCAGGATCTTAGGTTTTAGTGTTCAGGTTTTAGAAAATATAATATTTTATATTGAATGAAGGTAACTACTTATATTCATATAAGTATACATTTGTGTTAATTAACAAATGTATATTTTATACTATTAAAAGTAACTATTGTTTCTCAAAAAAAGTAACTGTTGTCTTAATAAAAGTAATTGTTCATTTGAAGAAATGTAATATTTCAAAATTATTATTATTATTTTTCATGAAAATTGTTATTTTCACGATGAAGAGAGGTTTATCACAAGAAATTATTACATTTACTTATGATAATTGTTATTTTTATTTATGAGAACTTATACTTTTAGTTATTTAATCCAATAATTATTGTTGCAAGCAAAAATAATTATTGATATAAAGATAAGTAATGCTATTTTTACTCACTAGAACTTGTAATTTTAGCTATTTGGTTAAGTAATTATTATCGTAAGAAAAAGTAATCATTGATGTAAAGAAAGGTAATGTTTTTGAAACATTAATTTTCTTCACAATAGTGTTTATTTTTGTTCATAAGAACTTTTACATTTAGTTATTTGCTCAAGTAATTATTTTTGTAAGTAAAAGTAATTATTGATGTGAAGAAAATTAATATTATTTTCACTCGCTAGTACTTTTGTTCTTAACTATTTGGTCAAGTAATTATTGTTTTTAGAAAAAGTAATCATGTATATGAAGAAATGTAATGTTTTAAAAATATTACATTTGTTCATGACAATTTATATTTTTAGTTATTTGGTCAAGTAATCATTATCGTAATAAAAAGTAATTATTAATATAAAGAAATGTAATGCTTTAAATTATTACTTTTTTCACGATAATTATTATTTTCTACTTATGAAAATTTTTACTTTCTAGGTATTTAGTCAAGTATTTTACTTTATGTATTAAAAAAATTGCAAAAATAAAACAAAAATAAACAAAATATAAATTAAGCCAAAAGATGGAAATTAAATAAAAAGAAAACTCAATAGAAACAAAAACAGAAAACGAAAATGCAAATACAAATTAAGGAAAGAGAATTAAAGAATAAATTATATAAAGAAAACAAAAAAAGGCTAAGAAAAAGAAAACAAGAAAAACACTAAAAAGGCCAAAAAAAAAAAGAATAAAATATGCAAAAATACGGCAAAGTGGGTTTCGAACACGATATTGCTAAGGCTTCCACTACACTAACAAGATATTTTCAAATATTCTACACAAATACTATTAATTGCTTTACGCCTGGACCCGCCCCATCTCAAGCCCACCTGCGCCCAGACCCACCCGACCCGCGACGTTGACCCGGTCTGACCACCCAAGACTAACCCCTGACTATTAAATTGGAAGTTCGAATAATTATGATAGAAAATGGAGAATCATTATGAGAGGAAAAGGAGAACTAGATCCTTATTTATTTTTACCAATATCATTTGTGAATTTGAATGGAAATGGATTCGAATTATAGTGTACCTAATTGGTTTGTTTAATTTTTATTAAACATACATTAATCAACAAAAGAATATATTGGAAAAATTTTAATCCACTTAATATTATATAATTGAATGTCTTGGTTTTTATTGTAAGTGCTGCTCACTTTTTCCTAACTTGCCAAACATTCACATGCTTGAAGATCATGTCTTGTTGAGAATTTTCTAATTGAAAAAAAAACCCACTAGGGGTGTGCACAAGGAGGATATATTATCCTTTCATTTTTTGTGTAATAATATTATCTCTTCTTGAAATGAAGAAAGAATGAAAAATAGTGAAAAAAAAATTGTAGAAAATGAGAAAAAAGAAAAAAGAAAAAGAGAATTTAAATGAGATAATATTATCCCTTATTTTCTTATGATAAATTTATCAATAAAAAGAAAACACATTCTAAATTTAGGAGAAAGAGAGATAAGTCCACATCAAATGGACCAAACGACACCATTTTGAATGAGTTGGCGAATGGATATATCCACGTCAAGAGAGTTAAGATCAGGACGATAAAAGAAGTAAGTATTATATAGAAAAAGATTATTACAATCCAAATTTACTTTTTTTTTTTTTTTTCTGGTTATGGTTATTATAAAACTATTCTTGAGGCATTCATTTTCGAAATACAAATATTTATACTAACCAAAATAATGACCTGTAAAAAAATATCCTTCAAAACTTTCATCCTACAAACGCTTGGAATTTGTAATTGTAACATAGAAAACAAAAACTTGCGTACTACGGCCACAATTATTAATCAGTACTCCCTCCGTCCCATCATGTTTTCTTTTTTATTGTCTCATTAATCTTATCATGTTTTTATTAGGGGTGTAATCGAGCCGAACCGAGCCGAATAGTGTCTTGTTCAAGCTTTGCTCGTTTAGCTAATCGAGTTGTTTGATTAATTATCGATCAAGCTTTAATCGAGTCGAATACAGTGCCGAGCCTAATCGAGCTTTTTAAATTTAAATTTTTATTTAAAATTTTAGTTATTTTCCTAATACATAAGTTAATTTTCAAATATATAAGTTATTTTATTCACAAAAATATAATATATTTACTATTTTCTTGTAAATAAATGATATTAATTAGATACTTAATCCAAATATTATTACATATAGTATAAAATATAGTAAGACATTTAATGAATAATCTTATGTTTTTAAGATAAATCACTTCACGAGCTTGTTCACGAGCTAACGAGCCGAGCATCGTCATGCTCAAGCTTGGCTTGTTTAGCTAAACGAGCTGTTCATTAAATTATCGAACGAGCTTTTATCGAGTCGAACGTCGAATAGCTCACGAGTAGCTTGGCTCGTTTACAGCCCTAGTTTTTATATTTGGCAATAATTTTACACTACAAATAATATGGCCTCACACCTTTACACATTTTTACTACATTAATTATACTCTCCTTAATAACCGTGTCCAAAAGAAATGGAACAAACCTAAAAATGGAACAAGCCTAATGGGACAGAGAGAGTATATATGACTATAAATTTATACTAGTTTTTTTTAGCATACTATAAATTTATAGTTTTTTTTAGCATACTATAAATTTATAGTTAGTTAAATTATACTCCAGCTGTTTTTTTTTTAAGTGTCCTATTAAGAAAAAATTCTTGTTTCTTTTCAGGTGTTCTATTTCAAAATTTGAGAATAAAAGAATGACAAAGTTCCTCTCTTATTCTTTTTCTTTAATATTATCATAATTTAGCAATTAAACTTTGAAAATAATAAATGCACAAAGGTCATATTTCATACTTTCTCGATATATATATTTTTTCTCAATATGATACCTAAAAAAAACAGATGAAGTATAGAATTTTATAATTCCAATTAAATATTCCCTCCGTCCACAAACAAATAGTCCTAGAATAGGACTAAACAAATTTTAATAGTAATAAGTTGAGAGTGGAGATGAGTTCTCACTTAAAAAGTAGGGTTAATAATGATAATTAACTATATTCTGAGTGGAAATTGAAGCCCACCGAGTAATAGAAAATTTTCAAAAATAGAAAGAGATTAATTTTTGTGGACGTTCCAAAATAACAAAAAAATGACTATTTTTTGTGGCATGATGGAGTATTAATTAATATTGTATGGTTATAGATTAATAGTTAGTGCACAAGTACATGATGATTAATCCTAGCTCTCCTTTAGTGTCAAAAAATGGGGGATAGTGGGTTGGTTAACTTGGTTTGTTTTCACAAAGTAAAGGGATAAAACTACACAAGGTAAAAGAATCAATAACAACAATATTCTCATTGAACAAGAATTTGAATATATTCATTGTCTCGGTTATAGGGGTTAGAGTTAGGTCAACAAGATATATTCCAAAAATGCAATCTGCAGAGCACATTTAGATGGGGTGGAAAGTGATCAAAAGCTTACATCGACTTAATTAGAGAATGCTATCTCATTCAGTAGCCTTTTAAGCCAGTAATCAGGCAAACTCCTGTAAACCAGCATCATGATCGCAGATCTTGCACATCAGCTTCCGGCAAGAACTATGTGATCAGGTCACCGTCATGTTCGATCAGAGGAATTAGAAGCTCGAGACTACTCTGGATGCAAAGAGAAGCCTGAGAGAAATAAATTTGCTTAGTTTAGCTCCACTACATAAACTATTCATCTAAACTCTCATAGATTGTGTTTTCAGCTTAGTCAGATATCAAAAGATAACCAATGCACGAGGGGGGCGGAGATTACATGTGCATCTGTACAATGAAAGCAATGATCCAGCTTGCAGCTATTAAGCAGAGAATAATAATCAGCTGGAAATCAATGGAGGGCAAGATTTTTGAGTCATCATTGCATAATTATCTATACTAATAGAAAAAGAGTCTAAGGCACAACTTGTGGATTGCCTATTTTACCCCTGTTATATATTTATTATTATATTTATAAAATATAAATCTATTTTGATATACATTTATTTTGTCACCCAAATCTATAAAGAATACTTTATATCTATCGCTATGGATAATGCTTATAAATAGAAATATCCATCCAATAAATTATCTAATAAAAGTAATTAATTAATAGATTTTTTTAAATAATAGATTACCAATTAAAATAACATTAATTACACGTACAACGTACGTTCTTTCTGCTAGCATTCATAAAAGAATAAATAGGGAGGCTTGGGAAAGAAAGGCAATAACAAGATTGTTATTTGATTCATTTCTAATTTCTAACTTGTTATCATTTTTATAGTTTTAAAATTTAATTGGATTTTACCCATTATTTGCTCTTTACTCTTATCAATTATTGGTACAGACTGCTTGTTAGAGTCCAGTTAGAACTGTGTAAGGTATGAGGCAACAAGGTGTAGGAGATTATAATGTGAAAGAATGAAGCTGCAAATGTTCTTCTAGAGTGGCAATTTAGTATGCGGTCTTGACAATGAGTTTTCTGGAAATATAGATGTAGATAAATTCATTAAATAAAGCTATCTTTTGCTCATCATTTTTCCCCATCTCCTTATTATTTTGGACATACTGCCTGTTCCAACAAGACTATATATTACTTGCAAGTGAGATTGAGGTAAGTAGTAGCATATGGCAGTTTACCCTTGTTTTGCTTGAAAACGGAACAAAGGTCTATCAAAACATATTCCAAATTTTACGATAGGACTTCCCTAATAAACACCAGATAGAGAAATATGTTCACATCCCTAATAAAAATTTCGAGTTTTTAAACAGCCACTTCAGAAATACCTGATCACATCACTGACACTCCGGAGGAAATGCGAAGCTTGGAGTCAGCACCACCACTAACCACACTATCACCTTTCCACCAATCAGCACACAAAACCTGAATTGGTAAGATATCATTTAGAAACTATTACATGTTTACATTTATAGAAAAATTCATATATGGAGCCAAGGTTTGAAGAAGTACCTTGTCTCCGTGTGTGTCTATTACAGACAATGGCCACTGCAGAAGATAGATGATTCAGAATCCAAGTATAAATACTAGCATGATATAGAAGGAACTGAAATGACTACATACCGCAGTTCTCAGATCCCACAGCATAACTTTTCCATCATATGATGCAGAGGCTAAGTGATACCATGATTTATCATGCCATTTGCAAGAAGATATCCAAGAATTATGTGATGAGAATTGGAATATAGGAGACAGAGTTCCTGGTTTGCGAGGATCCCATACTCGAAGAACAGGATCAGAACTACCAGCAGCAATAAGGGCACAACTCTCACCTCCAATACTAAGAGAGTTAATAGCCTTGCCACAGGACTAAGAGCAGATAAAGAGAAATGCTATCAATCACTTGACAATAATGAATTCATTTGCAGGCAATATCTTATTTGAAAAAATTAAAGCCATTGCATCAAAGATTTACAAAGTTTTCTGCCAGCGGAACACCTTTTTCCAATATAATAAGACACATAAATGCACATAAACGGAAGTATGCACATGTATACTCCAAAAAGTTTCTTCAAGCTTATTTAGTAGATAGCACGACACAAACATGGCACAAAAATAACAAGATAGTGTTTAGGCTTATCGTGTCGTTATCATGTCAACGCGATATTAATTTATAATTTTATAATTAATTTGTTATGGAGGGTTTAATAATTCTCTTATTGTGTAATATCATATCATATTATAACGTGTCGTTATGGAGTAATTATTTTAAATAAATTTTTATTTAGTACACACAAAATTGTGTTCATGTCGAGGAGATGCTTGTTGTGTTCTCTTCGTGTTTGGATTTAACATGTTGTGTTGCTATCGTGTCAAAACACGAGACGGTAACACGAATTTCCAGCCCTAGGATTTACAAAATACCAAGTCATCCTTCCAGAGCTCAAGTTAGAACCCATGTTAGCAGACCCTTTGATATGAGGAATAAAACATGGCTCTATTTCCATGTAAAATCATCTTGCAAATCTTTCAATGAAGTGACATGAAATACAGTACTAAAAAAATAATAAGAACCAGTAGCCATATTATGCTAAATACTACTATAGAAGAATAGAAAGAAATATATAGGCCTCCAAAATTAACCTAATTATGAATGAGCATTCTTTATTAAGACAATCAACATAATTATCAACCTAATAGTGGCGAATGTGGGTAGGGAATAATAAAGTCTCACTCACCATGGTGAAAGAGTCCTTCCCCGTCTCAACATCCCATCTTCTGATAGAATGATCCCAAGAGCCTGAATAAATTGTTTCACGTTGCGGCCAGACAACAGAAGATACACACTGTGTATGTCCCACTAGTGTTGTTAAAGCTTCACCCTGTACAAAAATATGACAAACTAGGTCACATGCAGTGAGGTGTGGGATAGGCCAACACATGAGATATACAAGAGTTTTTTAATTTGTAAAAATGATCATACATTTTGGGGATCATTGTTAGAAACATTTACTAAGGCTAGTGATTACTCTTCATGTAATCAAACTAGGGAACAGGAATCAAGAGAAAATCAGTCTCATTAAAGTAGCTTTTGAAAGCCCCCCGAAACCAAAATAGGACAATGATTCCTCTATTTTCATTTACTACCCCAACCCCATTAATCAACTTAATTCCAATTATTATCCACCTCCTCAATCATTCTAATTATCATTTCCATTGAATAATTCGAACAAGTGCCCACAACTACACCAACTTGACGACTGGTAGATAATTATTAGATGGCGGCCATCCTTTTTACCTTATCCAAAAATACTAATTGCTAACTTAAGGACAAAACATATGAGATAAAATAATGTTCAAACCAACCCATTAAATGGCTATCAAGTTAGCCTTATCCAAAAAGATAAAACAAATCAAGTTCAGCATAAATTTACATATGGATAAACGTAACTACCATAAACACCACTGCAAAACAAATAGAGAAATTTTTAAGATTTTCTGGTTCAGATAACCTCCCACTATATATACGACCTACCACCATCACCGAACATTTTTTTGTTATTCCCTGATCAAAATTTTAGATAATTCAGCAGGCAAGGATGGTTAATGAGCAGGAGATAAGTTCATGTCTATAACACATATACTTTTTTTCCACAACAATTGTTCAAGTTGATAGCTTTTTAAGTTCTATATTATGATGACAATGGTCTACCTCTGATAGAGCCTCCTTATCTTGACCACCCTTTTTCCTCTTCTTCACTGAAACTGAGTCCTCGGGGTCGTTAGCAGTTGTGTTCCATAAGTTGATAGTACAATCCCAAGAACCAGAACACACCTAAAAAAGAAAATAAGAACACCATGGGAAAGGATCAACGTCATATGAAGCATTAAATCATTATGAATAAGAAACTAAAAAGCAAAAAACAAATACCACATCACCGGAGGGTATTGCTGCAATACTCTGAACAGCATCAGTATGACCCCGCAATACCTTAACTGATCTAATCTTCTTTGTTTGATCAATCGGATCCTCTTCACCAAACTTTCAGCAAGACAAATAGTCAGCAATCATCTAAGCACAGAAAATAGCATAAATGAGCCAGATTAACTGAGGAAATGAATACCTTCCACAACCTCAACGTTCTGTCCTTTGAACCAGTAGCAACAACTTGACCGACAATACTATCAACTATAGAGGAAACAGCCTTTTCAATGATCGTATACAGATTAAATAGGCATGTTTCCAAAATAAATCATCAAAATAATGTTAAAAAGCATCTCTCAATATCCTAGGGAACTAGTTTTCCAAATTCTTAGTGTTGCTGATGTATTATATCTCAAGAGGCACAGGAAAGAGGAGATTATGTATAGCGTTTGATTTTCAAGCCCTAACAGTAAAAATGTAAGTCATTAAAATGGCTTCGCAGAGCTTTATACCAGAAGCTCAATTACGCCACTTACATACAGTTTGTGATGAGCAGTAAGCAGTCAAATTTCAGTAGGGATCAGAAGTAGGATCCTACTACATACAACACTGAAAGTAACTTTCCATATTTGTTGTCAAAAGACTTTAATTTACTCCTACAAAAATGGTTTCAACTAATGCACTTACAGCATATGCATAACCAGAATTTTCTGTAAAGTATTTATATATTGTAAAAGTAAAAAAGGAAAAAGAAGAGAAAAACTAAAACTATTTCAGAGCTCATCTCAGAATATTCACGAAGAAATCTTATCTTGAACAAGAAAGAACCCCCTTGGTACCTTTGGGCATCAGATTACACACAGAAGTCAAGGGGCCAGAATGCCCATCTAATACATGTGTACAAATTCCACCAGCCTTCCATACTCTAAGAATCAAGACAATAATACTGCATCAGGGAATCATAGAAAACCAAATGGAAAAGATATTAATAAGTAGGTTTTGCAATTTTATTAAGTTACCTTCCCAAATCATCATAACATCCGGTCAAAATGTACCTAATGGATAAAGCAGAAATTGTATCATTTCTCATGTGTGTAGATGTGTAAAATTCTTTAAATCATATCACTTCATTAGGGTGGATGGTTTTAAATAATATTCATGTATTAAGGGAACATTTAGTGCGGTTTAGATGCATACCCATCATTAGAACCATCAACTGCACTGACCCAGTCATCATGCAAAGAAGGCTCCTCTTGATTCCTAGGAGCTACAGCTTTAATATATTCAATTTCAAGTACTTTTTCCTATCAAAAAATCACAAATCATCAGTAAATAAACAACACACAGACATGTACAGATATATTTGAAATTTGTAACATTTTATCATGCTTAATGGGAGAAATTACCATGAAAAGAGGCAGTATAACTTTTTTCTGCACTCAAAAGAAAACATCCTATGTTGTCCAGCTTTGAAAAGAAGTACTAGTATTTCTCAAAAAATTTACCTTTATGTTTTAGCTTTCTTAGTTGTACGGCCTAGACCAGCCCACACCATTCTATAGTGGACTGCCTAAACCACCAAAATCGTGAAGGGTGATTGTCCAAAAACTCAAAATTGAGCAAAAACGAAGTATTTCTTTCCAGTCTGATGCAATAAATACGAGCCAATTCAGCAGTTAACCCAAAGCCCCAAATAATTGTCACATTCTCTTTTTACTCCTAAACTGTAATATCATATTTCACCATAATCCAAATATCAAAATTGGCAGTATAACAGTTAGCAGTAAGTACCTCTGAAGTAATTAAGGCCAAAAAAGAAAAACAGAACTTACAGCAGAAATGCCTTTGGCAAGAAGGAACTCTTCAAGTGACATGCGAACCAGCTCTCCATCAATGAGAAAATCAAAAGGCTCCGTTGTCCAATCCGCATTCGCTGATATATAAAATCATAATCGAAGTTTATACGATCCGATCGGTCGACTGACTGAGTTTCTCTCCAACATTCACCCAAAATTGTAAAAATACAAAGAAATAGACATTGAAAGAAAGAACGTGAGTACATGTGAGGAGGAGATTGTTGACGAGTGCAGAGAGGCCGAAGCGAGTGAGATTGGCAGGTATGGAGATAGAAGCTTGCTGCACTTTGTACGGCTGTTGTAGCTTCGTTATGAAGCGCACTTGAACCTGCTTAGCTTCTCCTTCTTCGTCTGGGTGAATATCCATGGCGCTTTTTCCGTGCAGGTGTTTGTGTTTGTGAGGAGAGAGAGGGCAGGTTGATGAAATGTCGTGTCGGTGAATATCCTTCTTTCGGGTGCTTGGTTGATGAAATGTTCTTTGACAATCGTTTGCATATCGACAATCATTTCCACAATTCTCTCGAAGTCTCCATCGGACGAAGAAGAAGGGGAAAATAAAGTCGTTTTGGTATGTGGGAAGGATGAAGAAGACGAAGAAGAAGATGTCATTTTTCCTATGTGGAAAAAATGAGAGAGGAAAGGAGAAATGGAAATGAATTCGAGAGAAGTGATGTAGGAGTGTGGTGAATGGTGATAAAAAAAAAAAAAAAAAAAAGGAGAAATTAAAATGGGTCACTGCTAGGGCTGGGAATCGGGTCGGGTTCGGGTACCCTATTCGAAAAAATCGGGTACCCGAACCCGAAAATCCCCTAAACCCTATACCCGACCCCAACCCCGAAATTGAAATCGGGTACCCTAATACCCGAGTCGGGTATTCGGGTACCCTAAATTACCCGAGTCGATTCAGTTTCTCGTTTCCAGTTTCCAATTTCCATCGAAGAAATCAAAACTCACAACGAAATTCCACCAAAATTCAACCCCCACCGTCGATTTGTATGCATCTTAGTTTGAACCTTTATGCATCTAAAATATGAATATTTTGATAATATAAAATATATATATATATATATATATATATATTTAATATATGAAAATATTTTTCGATTTTACCCCTGCCCAGATTTTTGTCTTGAATTGCCTTGAAGCTTCTTGCCTCACAATCTCAATGCACCTCTTATCCAAATCATATGGTCAAGAATTGGTCCTACTGATCTACCATAAGCTTGGATACTACAAGAACCCAACCCTGTATATATATATATATATATATATATATATATATGTCAGAAACGATCACCTACCCACCGTGGGCATGCATAACATGCCCACTATGATGTGGCAATTGTAATTATAGTAAGATAATTTTAATTAAAGTAAGATTTATTAATTCTCTTTCTTAATTAAAATTGTCACATCAGTGGTGGGCATGTTATGCTTGCCCACGGTGGGTAGGTGATCGGTTTTGATATATATGTATATATTTTACTTTAGGGGAGGGGGGAGAGGTGAGATTTGATCTCTGAACCTCATTGTTCGTAGACAAAAGTTCGCACTGCTTGGTATCCCCTTGAGGACAAATGTAATACTCCCTCCATCCACTAATTCAAGGCCTACTTTCATTTTTGGTCCGTCCACCAACTCAATGCCTATCTATTTTTAGTAAGTTTTTATTCATATTTTAATTGGTGGGTCCCAATAATCAATACATTTTTTCTCCACTCAACTAATAAATAATACACTTAGTGGGTCCCTTTCTCCACTCAATCAATAAACAATACATTTTGTGGGTCCCTTTCTCCACTCAACTAATAAAAATACACTTTTCTTAAAACTCGTATTTTTTCATGTAGGCCTTGAATTAGTGGACGGAGGGAGTACTATTTTTTATTCACGGAACATTTTTCTCGATGAAATGGATATGAACTTTTTAAAAAAATTGTATTTAATAGGTGAGGAGGAATTTTATAAATTTTTAAAAAAATGATGATAGTTAATGAATTTTTATAATTCATTAATAATAATATCTGTAAATATGAAGTAGTACCCTCGTAGGCAGTGATGTCAATCCAACCCGAAACATGTGGGCTGACCCGATTAGATCGAGAATCTGAGGAGTTAGGATTGAAAATTTTCAATTCGATAAAATTACAACTCAAATAGCTCGTAATCGAATAGCCCAACATCCGATAGAGTTGGCCAGAAAATAGCCCCCGAACCCTATAGGATTGACTCGAAAATAATGTGTTCGTCTGATTATATGAAAATTTTCAACTTTATTACTTGGCTTCTGAAAATTAGAATAACAAGATTTTATTTTATTTTCAAAAGTTTGTTAAATGTAGTTTGATTCAATATTAGAAAGTCATATTCATCATTTCATTTATTTTTGTTTTTAATTCAATACTTAACATAGACGATGAATCGCAGTCAGTTGGTAAGACGCTTCTCCTCCGACCAAAAGGTTGGGGGTTCGAGTCACCTAGTAGGCTAGAGTGTGAGTGTGTTTTTCCTTTTCTTGGATGTAATAATTTTTTTTAAAAAAAATCAATGCTTAACATAAAACCTTAGATGTAAAAAATAGAAAACTATAATCATTTAACAAGAATGTGCTTGTTTCTATATATCTAAGAGTTGCATATTAATCGATGTTGAAATGTCACTTATTTATGTGTGAATTTATTTGTTACAAATATAATATTATCAATAGAAATATATTCCCTCCGTTTCATTATTGAAGACACACTTTACTTTTTAGGTTGTCCCACGTAACAAAACACATTTTCATTTTGAGTTAAAATTAAGTTCTAATTAAAACTTAATTAATCATCTAACTAATTAATCTATAAATATCAAAACCCTAAACATTTCACTCTCATTCATCACACTCTCTACTCTCCTCATGCGCCGCCCTCCGGAAGGACGCCGCTAGGGCGGCCAAGGAGACAGACGAGAAGATCCTCAACGGCCGAACCCTACGCGTCTCGATCGCCGCCGACAACGTGCGCGCGATGAAGTTTATTAAAAATAAGGTGTACAAGGACAAGAGGAGATTAGGGGCATTAGTCGAACGAGTGCCCGCGAAATTTTTTGGGACTGAGGGAGCGATCGCCATAGCTGAAGAAAGGGAGGCGACAGGGTAGCGATGGAGGTGGAGAGAAGAGTAGGGGGAGGGATTTTGAAGGGGAGAAGAAGGAACGTGAAGATGAAGGTAAGCTGGAGATAAAGAATTGGGTGTGGGTGGTGGATGGAGGAGTAGCAACAAAGCGGAAGATATGTTAAAAATGGTGCAAAAACGACAACAAAAACGGTGGGCACTGTTTTTGCACCGAGATGGCCATTTTCGCTCTGAAAATTTCGACAAAAATGGCAATGGAAACGGTGGACGCCATTTTTGCACTTTTTCATTAACAAAAAAAGTGGGAGACGGAGTTGGTCGCCGTTTTCGTTCAAGATAGAGTTATATTCGAGTTTTTCTTTGTATTTTCGAGTTTTGTACTGTATTTTTCCATGTGCCTAGTTATAGGTCATTTTGTTGGCCTATCAGTCACCTCTCTTCACCCTATTTTCATATTTTTAAATTTTTAGCTTCAGAATTCATTGCTTTCAGGATATTTACGGCTTAGATTTATTTTCTACGAATTGAAGATTTCAAGGGCATGTTTGTTGGACTGTATAATGGCAATATTGATTAATAACCCGATGTAATCTGTATGTTTGGTGCCTTGGGTATGCTTCTCACGAAGCCCAGGAAAAGGGCTTGGCTCGGTCAAATATCACTATTCAATCAGGCTTACCCAGCCGCCCACTCCCCTCCAATACAGTTTCCAGCCTGCATCGAAATTTGAAAACTTTCTAAATTTCCCTTCGTTCTTTCCATTCAAAATTCTCCTTTTTGAAATCACGCAGCGCCTTTTTGAAATTTTGGTTTCCACGAAAAATCTCTTCATCTTTGAAGCCGAGCGCCGCTCCAGACAGAATTATCGGAAGGAATGAGCGTTCCAGAAGCTCTAATCTTTGAGGTACACATGTATGCTCTTGTTTTCCCCAAATTGGGGACCTTTTTGGTTGTGTGTATGGCTTCTGCTTTCATAAATAATTTTGAAATTGGTTTCGTCTCTTTCGCATTTTCGGCGTCGATTTTTTATGCAAAATGTTATGTCTAAAAATAGCCATGAATCATGCTTTACAATTCGAGAATTAGGTTTTGTTGGTTAGACCTCTTGCTAGGGATACCCATATGTGTTGAGTTTTGGTACAAATTATTTTCGTACCATGTCAAGTTTTTAGAGGTTTTGTTGTAACGTGCCCTCACGCTTTATCTCTGTATATCTGTTTCAGACACCACTGCTACCGGGACGCCATTATTGTTGCTGAAAAACTTGGTAGGCCATTCTCTCACAAATTCAAACTCGAGTATTGTTTTTGCATATAATTGATTTTGGATCGATGCTTTTTAATTATTTGTTGGTTGCCTGATGTCTTTGTTTTTTTTCCCCTGTTTGCGAATTGTATTAATTTGGTGGCATTAAGAGAGTTTAAATGCAAGGCAAAAATAATATTGTTGGATGAATGTTGATTACACATGGTCTTCAAATAGAGTTATTTATGCACTAAGCATCAATCTGGTGTGTGTTTGCAGATGTATTAACGTGATATGATTTCCATTGTTGTTGCTTATTTCATATGGCTGATTCTGGAATTTAGTTGTCGTATTTCATGAACTGATTAGATTAGGCTTACAATTGTGGTTAAATTTGTGGGTCAAATACTGCAGATTGGGGGTAATTTGATCACATTTGGTCTGTCATGTCTGGGGGGGAGGTATCCGCGAATCTGAAGTCGTATATATGCTCCTGCGGGAAGTGATGCGTCACCATTTGATTCAATTAGCTATAGTTGTTGTGTATGTTGGTAAACTAACCTCAAGAAAAAGAAGGAGTGTAGGGCCAGCTTCTACATATGGCAAGATCTCGCGTATGCCTGCTCAGGTTAGGCACTTAGAAAGACTAATTGGTGAAAATGATATAGACTGTATTTCAAACCTTCGAATGGACCATAATACCTTTGGTCGAATGTGTCATATACTAAGGGATAGGGGGGATTACTGGATGGGGATTATGTTCTCGTGGAGGAACAGGTTGCGATGTTTCTCTCGGTTCTAGCCCACCACAAAAAGAATAGAGTAGTAGGCTTTGATTTTTGGCGGTCAGGACAAACAATATCACATTACGTGCACGCGGTATTGGGTGCTGTTCTGCGTTTACACGAGACATTTTTAGCAAAACCCGAAGCTGTTAGAGATGATTGCACAGACGCAAGGTGGCAATGGTTCAAGGTATGCAATATCACATAAAGAGAGGTTATAAAGAATAACATTTCAGCATTCTGAATTTTATCCCATTTGTTTGCATTGATTAAAGTGATTTATATTTTTTCTTAGGGTTTTTTAGGAGCTTTGGATGGCACATACGTGAATGTTTTGGTTAGCAATACGGACAAGCCGAGATACAGGACAAGGAAATGTGAAATCTCCACAAATATTTTAGCCGTTTGTGATAGGAACTTGCAATTTGTTTATGCTTTGTCTGGATGGGAAAGCTCAGCGTCAGATAGTAGGATCTTACGAGATGCTTTAAACAGGCCCCACGGCTTGAAAGTGCCCATGGGTACACCAAAGCTCCTGCCTTTATTACTTTATGGATTATTAAATATATGTTTCCATCTTCTATGTTAATAATGTACTAATTCGAACCTTGTGTTTGTTGACTTGGTTTGTGGCTAGGGAATTATTATTTGGCAGACAATGGTTACGCAAATTGCGAGGGATTTCTTACCCCGTTCAAGGGAGTTCGATACCACTTGAAGGAGTGGGGACCCTTGGCTGCCCGTCCACAAAATAAGGAGGAGCTCTTTAATCTTAGGCATAGCAAGGCACGGAATGTAATCGAAAGGACTTTCGGAATACTTAAGATGCGATGGGGAATTCTCAGATCTAATACGTTCTATCCTATAAACATCTAAAACAGATTAATAATGTCGTGTTTTTTTATTAAATAATTTCATTCGTAAGGAGATGACGGTTGACCCAGTGGAGCTTCAATTTGATTCGATGGATGAGCCCAATGATGGTGTAGGGGCTGATCACGAGGAGTTTGTACAGACGACTGAGTCTTCACCTCAATGGAATGCGAAGAGGGAAGAATTAGCAGACGAAATGTGGTTGCAATATTTAAATACTAATTAGGTGAATATAGTCTAGTACATGTGTGTATATATTCTCACTGAGTTCTACTTTTGCTTGCAAAATTGATCTTGGTATGTTTTTCTATGCTTTTATAAGCTGCTGGAGTTAAGTGCAATATTCTGAAATTGGGGGACCAAAGTGGGAAAATCAGTGCATAGAGTTAGTTATTCTAACTAACTCATAGATACAACTTATGCTGCAGTTTTGCTGGAGATTTTGTAGCGACTCATATCTTTATATAAAAGTAGATATCTATTGTAATAACTAGTTTGATGCACATGTTTTCATCTTCTAGTTTTCACTCTTGTGGTTGAGTTGAGAAGAAATATCTGGAGTGGGGTTAAATATAGTTGTTTGTTTTTGAGCTTGAGGCTATAAGGACCGTATTTTCCCTGTTTCTTGATAATAAAGTGATCACTTCTTTTCTCCGTGGATGTAAGTCATTTTGGCTGAACCACATAAGTTATTGTGTGTTCTTTCTGTTTTCATTTGATTGTTAAAATCTACATGGTGCTATTCTTTAGCTTTCTTTAAGTTGATGATTTTATGTCTATGTGTCTACATCGATATATTTTTTCACTAATTAAGACATAATTTGTATTGACAGGATGGCTTCTAGTTCGGAAGTATCGGCTAACACCCCACTTTGCAGCTGCCGCAAATATAGAATGCGTCTGTCGTGTGCTGGTCCTGGTTCCATGAATCCGGGACGCTATTACTACAAGTGTCCTAGTGGTATCCCGCACAATAAGGACTTTATGTGGTGGGATGAGTACCATGGTATCGTGAATCGTATTCCGCAGCAGAACCGTATGCCCGCCGTATCTGGAGCTGGGCTGGAGTTGGAAAACAGCCGTGGTGAATTTCATCCACCTCGTGGCTATCTGGAGCTTCACTTCAAAATTCTGATGTTGTCCGTTTTGTTGCTGGTGACTGGTTTTTTCATGGGCAAGTTCATGTAGGGATCTGTTAGGTGTTAGGTTTTAATTTGTTGTGTCAAAAAATTGTGTGGATACTTTGGTGAATGCATTTTGGCTCTAGAATGTGTGATATATAATTATGATGTTTTAGGCATATTTTTCCTCGTGGTTATACTTTGATGTGACTAAAACACACACATTATATGACTTTTGAATAATATAGTTTATATGATATGACTGTGAACCTTATTGAAGCAATTTAATTTGTTGGGTTGTAAAGAGTTTCGTGAGCGAATGTTTATCAGCATTTAATATGTACTAGTGCGAATGTTATTATTATTATTATTATTATTATTATTATTATTATTATTATTATTATTATTATTATTATTATTATTATTATTATTATTATTATTATTATTATTAATGATGAGACTGATACAAATAAAGTGACATGACCAATAACCCCCCTCTCAAATCTAGATCTACCCCATTAATTTCCATTCAACCACCTTGTGGTCTCTATAAAACGCAATCAAATTATGTTTAAGGCAGATACATACAATCCAAAAAAATATCACATTTCTAATTCAGCTGCTGTTAGGGAAGATGCCTTTGTGTGATGTTGCTTTCCAAAAATTGTACCTCTACACAAAAAAGTGGGATTCAAAAAAAGATAGTTCACTTATCATAAGTTTGCTCTCGAAGAAGGAGGAGTGCAAACCACTACTGCCCACTAAATCAATGCACACTATCATCGACGCCACGGACGCACTCAATAACACCTACAATGCGGGCTTTCGAGTGCTCGACGTTGAAAAACGCATAGAGTTTCTTTGGAAGCGCTATGTGACATTCAAAGAACTGACAAACATGCCCGAGACCGACTGGGAGATGCTGACAAACAAAGTCCACGCAGACGACGCGGTGTAGGCTAGGTTCTTCGTGGTATCTCCTTTTTTTGTGACTGCACTTGTAATGCTTTTCGCTACCCTCGTGTACATAACGTATATGCATCTTGTTTTTGAAGGCAAATGAGTTCTACAAAGCTTATTACTTCAAAGGGGAGCCTGAGTTCTTCCAGCTCGCGTCGTTGTTCGGCGCCGATGACGTGAAGGAGGAAGCTTCACACACTGTCATCATCATCTCAGATTCAGCTCGTGAAGTGAAGGAAGCCAGCCAATTCATTATTTCAGATTCAAGCTCCGATGACGAAGTCACATCACCTCTGCCGAATACTGGGAAACCAGTGAACCGCAAGCTCTTCACCGACGATGCTAGCTCAAGCATCTCTCCTTTTAAGTGAAGGCCACGATCGACGATTGCAAGTAGTAATGCTTTTGATCAATGTAAATCACTCCTCACTAATTTGACTGCTCCCAAATCTTATATTTTCTATGCTTAAACTTGTGGGAGTTTGTCTTTTGTCAATCTATATATATATAGTTGTAGGGCGTGAGGATTAATTTATCATGTAATTATGTTTATATGAATCTATGTTGCTACTTTCTTACTTTCTTGTGTATGTAGTAATGTGTTGCTTCAAGCTTTTTTTACATGAACATAAAGCCGATCCATAAACATATTTTTTTATCCATTGCACAAAGGCAAAAAACAGAGAAAGACATGGGGCAATTTGAGCCGATAAAGCAAAATGCTAAATTTAATAAGCATAAACATTCATATTAAACTTCGACACTTCCTTCAAATATACACTGCAAGCACGAAGGAGTTTGAGTACGGAAAATTAAGCAGAAACTAAATTATAGAAGTAGAACCTAAGTCATAATAACGCTAAGTCAAAAGTTAAGTACATCATTGATGCAAAAGGATATAAAGACAAGCTTACTACATCTCATTATGAGATTCACACCAGACTACTTCATGATGGCTACTAATTTACGTTGGTACGCCAGTGATGATGCTTCATAGTTTATACTTTTCTTCGAGCAAGTACCTGACATAGTCAGGCTTCTTCTCGTCGGGAATTGATGTGAAAATATCCAAACGCTCCGCCTCCTTCGCGAGCAAGTCACTGATTTCAAATTTTGCCTTCTGTGACAAACCAGGGATAGCACTAAGTTGAGCAAACACCTCCTTTCTTGCTCGCGAGACGTCGACGTCATGGCCAACTCTGGTTGATATTGTGTCCAACCTCTTACCTGTATCCTTACTTATATCAGTCAGCGCAGCACACATAACACTGAAACCATCAGCGGTCTTCCGCTTCTTCTTAATCACAACAGGGGTTACGACCTCCGATTGCTTTACCTGACTCGCGCATTCATCTTCATTAGCATTCTCAAATATATCATCCAAGTTGACATGATAGTCACCGTCACCGTGTGGCTGACTTAGGTCGATATCACGGTACATATCGTGAGTTGCTTCCATCATGTCTTCGGCCATATCACCATTGGCTCGATCCTTGCCGAAAATTTCTTTCCATGCGTCAAGATAAGGCCAGCTTTTGTAGCGCATGAAGCGCGCGTTGTTATCTTTCTGTTACAAAAAAGAAAGTCTATATCTATGAAAGTGATTTTAAATGAAGATAACAACCCAATATCAGCATAAGTTCATACCTGCACAATACCTTCCCACTGCTCGTCAGTACAATCTATCATATGTGTTCCGGCTACGTTGAATCCCACACCACTATTCTTAAGCATCTCACAAAGAGAGTAATAATTTTTCTTCCAAGTTGTCGTTTTCGAATTGATGTGTGGCATACCCTTCAAGTCCGTCGTAGGAAATGCCTTCCTCATAGCTTCCTCGAGCTTCGTCAAATATCCCGGGCGAAATCCATTGTCGGATTTCCACCCTTGAGCCACTAATTCCTTCAGTGCAGCCAAGAGGACCTCTTCCTCTCGTGTGGTCCAGCTGCGGCGTGTCTTATCAGTTTTGTTAAGACGCCCACCACGAGAAACCTCGTTGCTTCCTGTCCCAAATGAGTACACAACAATTATGTATGCTGGTGAAGACAGATTAATTTGTCTACAATTGATGCAATAATTGTCAAACAAATCATCCTTTAAAATTTGTTGTTTAACAAGCCCTGCAATATTATGTATGAGGGTGAATCAGAGTTCTATTTGATATGTATGAACAACGGCTGATTTCTGAAATTATCTATGGCCGCTTGCAAACCGTAAAAACATGCATATAACGTAAACATCATACATATATAAAGCACCATTCGCACAACTAGATACAAACAACATCACACAAAATTACTAGATATAGATATATAAAAACTTTATAACGCAGCACAACATTTTCTCTTCGAGCGGCAGCTAATCTCTTCAAAAGACCATACTTGCTTCTCGGAGCCAAAGCGAAAATAAAGCAAGTACTCATACCCTGTGTCGTTGTACTCATGTTGTTGTCGATGAGGAGCTTCTTGCGTTCCCGTCGAAGCCTTCTTCAATGTGAAACCGACGGTATGCCACACCCTGTTTTTGGCGCGAGAAGTTGGCGGACTAATGAACTCATGATCCGTCCACATTCCTTATATTTTTCTATCCCAATAAACAAGGACACGCTTGGAATTCATATTATTAGTTGGGGTAAACCTGGAATTTCACAATGTAATCTATCTTACAATACAATGCACCAAAAATGGAATGACATAAGCTGCCCAACTTATCAAACATATGGACGGCTTATGCAAACTCCTTTTGTCTAGCTTAGGTAGCTGCACATAATCTATACAGCCATTTCCAACCCAATGGATCAAACGTACCCCAAGTTGTTCGTTAAAATTATTTTCGGGTTTTATTAATTTTATTTAATTTAGTCTTTTCAGTTGCTTTCTTTTCAATTATGTATTTGATTTATTTTGCGATTTTTTTTCTTCTGATTCTCGGGTTTACATGTAGTTCATTGAGATTATGTGATGAATTCATTCAAAATATATCTTAATAATTAAAAATATATGTTATTATAATAATTGGTTAGTTGTATCAATAACACTCGCACGTTAAAGAGTAAACATTAACGATAATGATATAAATGCCGATTAATTTAACATTATCATCTCAAACCGATTAATTTAATATTCTTTTTCGTCTCAAACTCATATAATAATACTGAAAATTAGTTATTCAAACCCGTTTAAAAATAATATATACTTGCACCCAAAAAAAACTCACACATTACAAGTAAATAGTAACAATAAATTGTATAAATATTATAACAATATTGTAATATTGTTATTGTTATCGTTAGCGTGAGACATTTTTTAGAATTCGCGTGGCCTTTACCTATTTTCAATTATAATGACCAAGTTTACCGCATGATCATCACTCTTAAAAATGGAGCAAAACGGATTCTACATTTCTATCTGGAGCTCCATTGAAGGAATTTGCGGCAACGAATTTGTTGGCGCACACTAGGAAGAGGGAGCTTTAGATTTGCTCATTGCCGTTGATTGTCTCGATAGTGTTCAATTATTACTGCCAGCGGTTTATTCGTTCGAGGATTAAGATAAGTTTGAGAAGATCATAGCCTTGTTGACTTCTGAAATTCAAACAAAGTTCAATCAAGATTTTGGAGAATTCAGTGTCTGATTGAGACAGTGGAGTCGAAAATGGTGAGGAACACAGGTGAAGTAGAGGTGATACACTTGTGGTCCTCGCCGCGGTCCGTCAGCACAAGCCTTATGTATTCTTTTGCTCAGGTACGATTATCATTGCAGTTTTAGTATTTATTTGTTTCTTTTATTTTGCGCCCTTGTATGTGATGTTATTGTATTTTGCAGTGAAATGAGTTTAGAGAGAATCTTGTTGCTGAAGTTTAACCTGAATGCTAAGCTGTAGTTTTCTGAGTGAGGATGTAGTGTTGAGTTTTAGGAATTAAGTGGATTTTTTTTGTTGATTTGTTCACTTCATATGTATTGTGAACGGCGTTATTACGAAATGTTGATTGTTTAGTGATGATTATAAGTGGAAACCTGTATTGAAGATGCACCTATTGCATACGTTGGTTTTATTGGTGATGGAATTTCTTTTTGCCCTTTTGATTCTACCAGAGAGATGACACAGAAGTTCTTGACGAACCCCTATATGCGAACTATTTGCGAGTAACAGGAGATCAAAGGCCTTATAGAGAAGAATTCCTGTCAAAATCGGTAAGTTTGATCTTATCATCTGTCTGATTATGTTTTCTGGCTCATTTACTTTTAGCCATTGATTCTTAAACAATACCTTGTGAAATCTAGCATCAAATCTGGAGCCACAAAATCTTAGCTACTTGTGCAGTCCAGTAAGCCTGCCAAACAGCAATTGAACTACTTGTATTCTCATAGGATCTTAATGTTGGCCTGATGACAGGCTGTGATTATAACACTAGCTTATCCGGTCAAACCTCACTCTCAGGGATCCTAAAAAAAAGTCTTATCAGAGTCGAACGATTTTTGCTGTCGCATGCCTTTTTTCAAGATGGTCAACATTTAGAATCGCCTTAGAATAATGGCTGCTAAACTCTGAAAGTAGTACATTGGCTGCTCAAACACTATTCTCCCTACAGTTTGTTTCTGGATTTGATACCTCACACAGTCCACTAAAATTTTGACATAGTCCATTCTCTAGTTGTATTATTCTGGTATAATGGTGATCTATTATGTACCTTTTCAACCATCCTAGATTTTCTAGTCAAGGGATAGTATTGGCATTGAAAAATAGAAGTGCTACAACTGATGCTTGTTTCAATTTGATGCCACAAGAAGAGCATTACCTGTATCACTTAACCTATATAATATTTTTTGTGATGAGTAGGAATCAGATGGAAATAAGGTTATACGGGAAATCATTTTTGCTCCTGGAGAGAAGACATATAGGTTCTGTAAGGTAATTATTCATCACTCTAAATCTTTTGTTGCAACGAGTGCTATGTTCTGTTTTACATTTTTGTTAGAAAGAGAAACTTTCACTCTTTTATTGTGATCACCCTCGCTTTTGTAGTTTTCTTCCTTTAAACTGTGTACTAAAGGAGCCTATCTTGATTAGATGATCCAGTTAAAAATGTATTCTTAGTAGATTGCTGTCTCACAGTTCTTTCAAGTAACTGAGGGTCTTTGAGTTTTAACATTTCCTGAGCTTCTCTAAATATGCACC
The DNA here is from genome assembly GCF_028751815.1 of Salvia miltiorrhiza. Classification (NCBI taxonomy): domain Eukaryota; kingdom Viridiplantae; phylum Streptophyta; class Magnoliopsida; order Lamiales; family Lamiaceae; genus Salvia; species Salvia miltiorrhiza. The sequence continues at coordinate 6,460,423 of NC_080390.1, read as the reverse complement.
TGAACTGTGAAGCTTCAGTTATCTGTCATGACTAATATGTTAGATGTTTAGGCTGAGCTCCAGATAATATGGTTTTGATCTGGAAGAATTTAGATATTATAATAAGATTATGCTGATGGGTTTTTGTTTTATCTTCATTTTTGTTACAGCATATAGCTGGTCAATTTCTGCCAGGCCTTACATCGGACCTAATGAAGAGAGGAAAACACTGCATACTGATAAGAAATCCCCTTGACGTGTTGGTAAATGAGCTTGCTATATGTCTAAAATCACACTCGTATACTTCAATCCACCTGCTTCACTCCATTGTCCCACAGTAATTATTATTTTCCAGTATTTCATACTAATTTTTCTATTGGCTGATTTACATATGAAAAATTGATTTCTTCATAAAACCCTCTAGTTTAATATTCTTTAAACAGCCTTAAATTTTATGGATTGAACTCTTTCACTTGTTGGGAGAACTTCTTTATTGTGAATCTAAATGATATGTCAATTTTTGGAAACTTATAAAGTTCTTCTGCCAAACCCTGATCGATGAACCTACAAAATCCTTCAGATTGGATCTGATTAAATCCAGGTATTGTAGACATTGTCTCATTTGCATCCCCGAGCATTTTGAATTTCCCTTTATAAAAAAATCCCATTAAATTATTAAGTACATTCTTCATCGAATTAGATATTTTCCAGTATTTCATACTAATTTTTTTATTGGTTGATTTACTTATGAAAAATTGATTTCTTTATTAAGCCCTCAAGTTTAATACACTTTAAACGGCCTTAAATTTTATGAATTGAACTCTTTCACTTGTTGGGAGAACTACCTTATTGTGAATCTAAATGATATGTCATTCTGTTTATTGTACATTTGATCTGTTCTTGTGTCAGACATCCTACAGCAAGGTTTCTCCCCCATCATTCGCTGTGCTGGGGTATGACAGCTTGGTCTCCATTTACAACGAGCTTCATGATCAAGGAAAATTGCCTCCTGTCATTGATTCAGATTTGCTGCGAGAAGATCCTGAGGTTTAGAGCAGTTAAATCAATAAATATTGCTCCAGAAATTTCTCATGCTGAGTGTGGTTTCCTTGACTTTTGTTATCTCGTACAAATGAGTGGGCATATCAGGACTATGTATGTATCGACAAAACAGTCAAATCTGGATCCTTAGTTAATCTTGTATTCTTAATTTTTGACTAGATGAAACCAAGAATCTTATTCTACCAGTGGAATTCCATCCCTTCTCTATGATGTAGGATGCTCTAAGGTTTCCCATCATATTTGAAATTCTTCACTCAGTAGCTGTTGTATCCAGACACTTCATGGATATCATGACCTTGTTATAGTTTACATAATGCCCAACATATCTTCTTGGTGTTTTATTGCTTCAATACATATTAGATATAATCCTATTTACTTATTTTGTTTGAGCAATTTTTCCTGTCTTCTTCTTGTAGGCTACATTGCGTCATCTGTGTGGTGATCTTGGTATTCCATTTCAAACTTCTATGCTCAAGTAAGTAAGTAATTACAATAATGTATTTTTACTGTGATCTAGCATCCTTGAGACATCGTCAATTGAGTCTGCTAAGAAAGTTCCATTATTTTAGGAATTTATGTCTGTTTCCTAGTTTCATGATGCGCAGTAATTTGTGCGATTAAATCTCATACAGTATTACATCTGTCTGAATGACTTTCTATATGCCAAGACTGTTATTAGCAGGTTTCATTTGTTTTTGTTTTCTTGATTAAGAACTCAGTGCTGATTACATATACTTCCCTTGCATCTTTTTAAAGCCGAAGGCATATTCCTTTTGTCACTAGCATAATGTGGTGTTATAGAAAGAAAATACTAATAATTTTCCGTCTTAGTTATATACTTATTTATGGATCTTGATTGTAGCTGTCTCATATATAGGAAAAGCCTGCCTGTCCCACCCTTAGGTAATCAGTACTGACTAGCATTGAAGCATTGCATCTGAAATGAACATTTGTGCAGTTATAAGGATTTAATTGACACTCAGTCTTTATTTATGTGTTATTATGGTAATAGATCTTTGAAAGGTGTCAGATGTTATCTGTAGTTTGTATCAGTATATACCAAGTGGAAATGAGCAGAACATGTCTCTTATGTAAAGGACATTGTGAATGAGGTGTGTCACATGACGCAATCATGACAAGAATGCTTTGCACTATAAAGGATGGGGGGGGGGGATTGGTAGACCTTCTATTCTATCGGCAATATTGATTTCCAAGCTTTCACCAAGAAAATGTCTCAGATCAGCAATAACGACATGATCTAATGACGAACAAGTCTTTTAATTTCATAGATTAGTACTCTGGTGAATCCACTTAAAACTGCTATGTTTTTCCTTACAATGCAAGCACATTGTGCATGACTGTCTGAACTTTCCTTTCAGATGGGAACCTGGACCAAAACCATTTGATGGCATGTGGGCCCCCTATTGGTATAAGAATACACACAAGTCAACAGGTTTTGAACGGCCAAAAAAGTATCCCTCTGTAAGTAATAGAGAACTTGCAAGTGCACTACTTTTTATGCATAAGTTATCATTTTCGCTAGATTCTTCAGTTTGATTGCACAGTGACCATTATTTGAACAAAAAAATGGAGTTAGAATAATATTTGCAATTTGAAGTAACTTTTCAAATATGAGCTAGTCTACTGAACTCATTGAACTTTACTTTTCTCTTATGTTTTGTTGGCAAAAATTTATTTAGGCACCTTCATTTTTAAGCGTTAACTATTCACAATTAGGCTTATACGTCTTTATGTATAAAGTTATTTCCATTATTTTTCATTCATTCGACCATTATCCTTTTTTGTTCATTGTTTTGGAGCCTTTGATTTGAGTTCATTCTGTCTAAATCAGTTCAAGTTCTTGCATGATTTACAACATGCATGAATTGTTGCACACCCCCTCGAAAACATGATAATTACAATATCTGCAAAATTTATGACATCATTCTGTTAAAAAACGCTGATATGTTACAAATGCTGCTGAATTCAGTAAATGGATTATTGAACAACTAAGGTTTACTATCTCAAAGTGGCCTTGCATAATTCTTGGCCTCTCACTTTACTTTCAGCCATTTCCATCGTCTTCGTACAACTTGCTGGAGCAAACTTTACCTTTCTACAACTTGCTTAGGGGCTATGTGAGGGGATCATCAAACTGTGCCCAACCTGCTCTCCCTGTTTCTACCAATGAGAAGTTGCTTGTTTGGGTTGGTGATCAGATTATGCCTCGTGAAAGTGCAAAAGTAAGATATTTGTTAATGTTAGAGATTTATATTGTTAACCTTTTCTAGCATTACTAGATTCCCTATTGTTGTTCCTAAATTTCATTGATTTCTGTGTCTAAAATAAACAGAGTATGATTTGTTTTATGTTTTCTACTCTGAAGTCAAGATTCCTATTTATTGTCTCACTAAAGGGAATACAACCCTTAACGAGCATCCTTTTCTTTTTTTCTTTTTCCTGCTTGTGGATGCTTTAGGTTTCAGTATTTGACTCAATTGTCCAAGGTGGAGATGGAGTTTGGGAGGGTCTTCGAGTTTATAATGGCAAGATATTCAAATTGGAGGAGCATTTAGACAGGTGAATAAAAAAGATATAACAAAATGTTATACTCTTAGCCTTTCTTGCATTGTTGTTATCCAAATTTTATCTCATAAAGATTTGATCAGTGGTGGTTTTTGATAGCCAATAGGACCATTTAGACAGGTGAATAAAAAAGATATAACGAAATGTTATACTCTTAGCCTTTCTTGCATTGTTGTTATCCGAATTTTCCCATAAAGATTTGATCAGTGGTGGTTTTTGATAGCGAATAGTAAAAAATACAAGATCCATGTAGTTCATCCAAACAAGATAAGTTGATTTTTTACACATGAACTAGAAGCAGTAGTCCTAGAATTTTAAGAAAAATTGGCATCTTCTTAGCATTTTTTTAAGGTTTGGAAATTTCTTCGCAGAAGGGTCATTATATTATGCTTGAATTGCGAGTCTTTGTATTACATACCTGTGCCATGTATATTAAGTACGGTATGTAATCGGTTCTCTGTTTCCAGGTTGTTTGATTCTGCAAAAGCTCTAGCTTTTAGCAACGTACCAACTCGTGAGCAGGTTAGCTAAAGTCCTTACTCAGTAGTTTAGACCTCATGAGCTGGCTGCAGGAATTATATAAGATGGTAACCTATCAGCTATAGGCTCTTGGTAGAATGTAGTGCTTGGAATCACCTATTAATGCTTGGTTCTGTGTGAAACACATTGCAGGTGAAGGAAGCAATTTTCAAAACTCTGATAAGAAATGAAATGTTTAGTGATGTGCATGTCAGATTGACTCTGACTCGTGGAAAGAAGGTTTGTCAACGTAGCCATTTTATTTTTGTTTGTCTTTCATGATATGAATTCTAATGACTTTTCAGATTGCGATTTGATATGCATGGGAAATACTTCAAATGAATCATGCTGATGATTAATGTAGCTGAATTTAGGTTTAAAATGCAATGCAATTGGATAACTTTTGCTGTCTCAGAAATTTGTCTTCTTTATCGCAGTAATATTTTGCCTTTGTTTCTCCTATTTCTTTTTGGTATCGTAAAATAGAAAATTAAGGAAAGTGGCCAGACATTTTGAATTGTTGGGAGGAAGGCCCACATCAGTAGTTCAATCAGAAGTTGATCAATCCATCAAGAAAGGATAAAGCTTAAAGAAAATACTGACAAACATCCGAATTTGCTAAGTCCTAAATTCTACACTAACAGTATGGAAGGAGACGGATATTCTTTTCTCTGTCCATTAATTATTTACTTCCCACCCCTTAAATCCAAAGAACAAATAACTCAAAATGAAGTGCATTTGTGTCTAAAATCAAAGTAAATGATCTTCTATTTGGACAGACACGGAATATGAATAACTTAATTACCTTAGGGCCAAGTTACCAGTTATTAATGGTTATTGGGTGATCAAATGAGGAAGAATTCTCATACATGTGAGACATAAGTAGGCACATAAGCAAGCTTTAGCATAAGTGTCTGTTCATTGCAAGATAATAAGTTGAGTATGATCTATCAGAGAGTTCTAATTTGTTTAATATTATCCCCCTTGATTGGGAGCTTCTTGATACTGTTACTTTAATTGAGGAGGTGATAGTCTTGACAGAGAATATTTCACTTTAGGAAATGGAATCGTCTCATACATCCCAAGTGGATAGTGGAATTGATGATTTGGGGACACGATGGTGGTACATAAAATTCTGGTGCATAGCTTGTTGCATTGAATTTGCTTTGAACTGAGGGTTAATTTAATACGTCTATATACTGCATGTAGAGTGTCGGTTTAAAGTCAGCTGAGAGCATCGGTGTACGAAGTTTCTGGGTTTCCTTGTGTATAAGCAAGTGAAACTTCTTGCCAAGGAAACGGATAATGACAACCTAATTCCGACATGCAAATATTTCGAATTGCACAATCCCTGGTTAACAAATAAGCATTGTGTAAGATTGCCCCTGTACAATTTGTATATCCTGATATTTTATTTGAGATTTCAGTTGATATATCAGTAAGCTTTCTCTTGGATTACTTTTTAAAGTCTCAAGACTTAACATTTATCTATGGTTTAGTCATTCCGTTATCTATTTAGTAGGTCACTTCTGGAATGAGCCCAGCATTCAACCAGTATGGATGTACTTTAATTGGTAAGATTCAGTGTGTATAAGAAAATATTAAATAAGCTAGAAATCTGAAAATGTGAGTATAGCTGTTGTATGTTATTTAAGTGTTCCTACAGTTGGTACGCAACACCTTAAATTTTTAAAAATAATTTTATCTGTAGCTCTGCTGCATGTGAAACATCACACATCAGGGTTAAATCAAGCTAGTTTCCATCTTTTACTTCTGCAGTGCTTGCTGAATGGAAACCACCAGTATATGACAATGCAAAGGGTATAATTTTGGTGACGGCTACCACACGCCGTAATTCACCCAATGTAAGATCTTGTCTGCACATGTTATTACTGTTTCTCCTGATTTCACATAATTGCATTGTCCTGCTGTTAGTCCCATGTAGTTCTTTTCTTCTGCTCGCCCCTTAAGCATTCCATCCAACACAAGAGTATCAACAAAATATTTTGTATTGTGTAAATTGATATCCCAATTATTATGATATTACTTCACAATAATTTATTGAGCATGCTTTGAACATGACTCCAATAACAAGGCCAGTACTTGAGTTATTGGGATTTGATGCTATGTGCTTTTGCAACCTAAATATGCACCTGAGCTGCTTAATTAGCTGTAAATGCTTGCCGGAGTTTTGTTTATTAGGTATTAGAATTGAGTTATGACCTCTAGCTGATTCACATGAGAAAGCTTGTATGAAATCAGAAATCATAATACAGCACTTGAACCATAAATCAGGAGATTATCAATTCACTATGGACTATTATTGTAATCTAATGATGTTAATTTGTGGTTTCATGTGGGCATTTGAATGTTTAATGTTCTCAATGTTTTCCCAAGAGATGAAACATAGTAGTCATCCTTGATATGGTCACTATTAATATGTTTGTGTTATAGCTAATATAAGACAACGATTTCAATGACTGATGAGTGAAAGTTATTTTATTTTGCAGAATTTGGATTCGAAAATTCACCACAACAATCTGCTTAACAATATTCTTGCCAAGGTGCGTCATATGCCAAATTCAGTTAACTTGTATCTGCCAATTCCTAAAAAACTATTAAAGACCTTACAGATTTTGTGCCGTGTTGAAGATATAAAAATTAAACAATTTCCTTTACCACTCATTTATTAAATGTTTCCACGAGAGAGGTCTTAATAATTAATACATAATAACTTGCCTGCATATAAGTAAGGATGTTCAAGATACTAAATTAAATATTAATGCCACTCCTTTCTAAACAACAGAAGCTTTTATATAAGTTGGTCATTTAACATTGTTCTAGCCCAGTTGGCCTTTAGCTTTCACTTGGCATATCTTGAACTGGTGCAGATAGAAGGGAATAATGCGGACGCTGATGATGCCATCATGCTTGATAAAGATGGATATGTATCAGAAACAAATGCAACAAACATTGTAAGTTCATTCACTTGACCAGAAATCTACAATCTCCTGCATCCCTTTCAGCTACATTCTCCTATTGATGAGCTAGTGCTGTATGGAGTTTCATCAAATGTAGAAAGTTCAATCTGCAAGCTAGAAAATTGTTGTTGACAAATAATATATTTATTCTTGTCAGTTTTTGGTGAAGAAAGGTTGTGTAGCTACTCCCTTCAGTGATTATTGTCTTCCTGGTGTAACTCGTGCTACTGTAAGTTGATAATATTCTGCTCCAAAGTTTGGTGTGATTACAGAAATTTGTGCAGTACAAAGAATTTTGTTATTCTTTGACATTTATCCATATTCCTATCGTATTTCATTAATATAACACAAAACTCCTATTTTGTGCTATGCTTGTATATCAAGAAAATATGATTTCACCTTTTAAGATCTCTATTACTTTCAGATCTTGTCTCTCCAACTTGTTTTGTTAATTTTCAGCTTTGTGGACGAAAATCAGGCTGCTCTTATACATAACGAATTGCTTATTCTTCTACATTTTTATTGAAACTGAGAGTCTAAGATACTACTCTTGTCTTGTTGGCTAACAAATGTACAGAGACCATCTAAGATGCTAGACAATTTTCCTTTTTTACTTGTTACATCAGGCTGACCTTGATATCTAGGGCTGAGTTCCATGTATGATGCTTATTTGCAAAGAATCATACATATGCCTGTGATATGCTTTATGATAAAACTTTCTCCATAGGTCATGGACCTTGCGGTGAAGGAAAACTTAGTTTTGGTCGAGCGACGTATCAGTTTATCAGAGTTCCATACAGCAGATGAGGTCAGTTTTCTGTTATCCAATATATTACTAGTTTAAAAGGGATACTTATTATTAAGAGACTGATTGTACAGCAATTACATCCTAAAGCTTTCTACTTAATCTATTTTTGTTAATGCAAATAGATTGAAAATGGCAGCTTTGTTGCAGGTGTTTACAACAGGAACCATGGGAGAGCTCAGTCCAGTAAGTTAATCATAATATAGTGTTACTCTCCAATACCTCATGCTTCGAAATATTGTGATTAATGTTGGATCATCTTATGACTTCTTTGAGAAGTCTTTGTTCCCTCTCTTCCTTCTAGTTTGGCAATTTCTGTTTCCTTATCACCTAATGATTGAAGAAAATTAAAAGTATTTTGTTCTATATATTCTGTATCTGCATTTTGGTAGTTTCTAGGTACTAAGAAAATACACATTACTTGTGTACCTATTGGCCTAAAATTCATGTAAGAGCATTGTTACTTATTTTATTGCTCAGCTCTCTTAACTTTTAAATGCCTCGTAATGACAAAGAATAGTTGCTCTGCCGATTCATATTTGAATGTGATGGTGATGAGATTTAATATATTGCTTCGACCATATTAGGTCCTCAAAATTGATGGACGTACAATTGGCGAAGGTACAGTGGGGACCGTGACACGAACGTTGCAAAATGCTTATACACAGTTGTGCTTAGAGTCAGGAGTGCCTATACCCACTAATCCTCATGCTTGAGATGATACTAAGGAGGTAATATTGCTTTCTTGCTTCATTCCCTATTTTAACTTCTATTATAGAGTGGCTTTTTATATTTAAGATATCCATCTTTATTCAAAATGATTTCTTTTATAAATTATAGCTGAATAGATGACTTGGTGCAATGCAATACATTTGCTTGGCACTCACATAATTTCTTCACCAATCCTCTATCTGTTACATTTTTTTCATTTTTTCCTTGCTCGTGTTTCTCAGGACACGTCACGCTGGCACGGTCACAACTCACAATTGTGTTTTGGGTTGTAACTTGTGAACCGTGCAATGGTAAAAGAAACCACTTTATTTGTTTGACGTTGTGTATCAAGATGAAGGCAGACCAGACCAACTTCAGTTACTTCTTACTAGGATTCTGGTATTATGACTTTGTTGCTATAACATGGATCATAAAATAATAAATGGAGTGCACGTCTGCAAATAAAATCAGACTTGCAAATTATTGAACTAAACAATCTATTTGGTAAAATGAGGGTAATTGACACTTTGCACCTTGTAAATTTTCTTTTTGTCCCTTAGCTCTATTTTCTAAACATTATGTCATTTTCTCTCTAGTTCTCCTCTACTTTTTTCCTTTTCTAACTCCCTTCCCTTTTTTTGTTGTACATGTCCTTCTTACTCACTTCGTGATTAAATTGATGACCTCAATACTATCCTTTAAAACTAAAATCACATCTTAATTTTTTTTATTAAAATTTGTGCTCTCCACTCCACCACACACTCTTTATGAACGGATGGAGTAATTAATTTGATGCAATTATAATTGATACACAACTATAGTGACTTGATTAATCTTAAATGTTCATTTATTTTATACTTGCTAACTGTATGTTCATGAAAGAAAAAAAGAATAAATAAATATTTTTGTTAAAAGAACATATAAAATCATAAATCTTGATCAATGTTAATATTTTAATAATTTTATTTAAGTTTACTAAATATCATATATACATTAACTGAAGATTTTATGATCCTTTTAGACAAAAATATATGATTACATATTTCATTAAATAAACATATTGTGTTTTTAAAATGGGTTAAGTACCAAATTTTTCATTATCGATGGCGTCCCTATTGCGTATAGGGCCCTATAGTCAGGATAAGCATTATTTACTACCTTAACGTGGCAAAATCAAACCAATCTCCCCCCGCCACTTAACGGAAGTTAACACCGTTAATTTTTTTAATTAATATGAAAATCGAACGTTTCTACGGGACCAAATATCCCCCTGCGCCGTCGGGCCTCCTCCCTCTTCCCTATTTGATGTAGGGCGCACGACTAGAACCGCCGCCGCCTTTGTTCCAGCGGAAGTTGCCGGTTCTCGCCGCCTTCGGCGCAGCGAGGTCAGCATCTCTCGTTCCCCATCACTTTTTCTCTTTTTCCCTTTCCCCAAATCAAAATACATCTAGGGTTTTTTATTTTTAAATTTTGATTTTGTCTTCTTCACACCTTGACGGTTGGTGGATATGATAAAGGTCGAGGTTTTGGGCCTAGAAGGGGTTGGGGTGGTGGCCATGGAGGCGGCGACGAGTTTGGCAGCGGCTCTGATGGTGGGGATGGGTTTGGCGGCAGAAGATTTGGTAATGGCGGTGGTGGTGGAAGTGGGTATGATTTTGGGAGAGGTAGTGGCTGAGGGTGGGGTAGCGGTGGTGGTGGAGGCTCTAGCGTGTGCCAAGGTGGTGCTGGATATGGTTCGGGCAGCGGATACGGAGGCGGTGATGATTCTGGCCGTGCGCTCTACATCGAACAGGGAAGGGGGAGGAGGCCCGGCGGCGCATGGGGGTATTTGGTCCCGTAGGAACATTCGATTTTCATATTAATTATATAAAAAAAAATTGACGGTGTTAACGTCCGTTAAGTGGCGGGGGGAAATTGGTTCGATTTTGTCACGTTGAGATAGTAAACAACGCTTATCTTGACTATAAGGTTCTGTACGCGATAGGGACGCCATCGATATGGGGAATTTGGTACTTAACCCTTTTAAAATTAAAATAAAATACAATAAGCCACATAGGATATATATTTTAAAGCTAGAAGCTCTAGAATTGTAGTGATTTAAAATAAAGTTCCTTCATGAAGTCATGTGGGACCTCAAAATAAAGGGAGGCCAGAAATCTCAAACTGTATTATATAATTAATTAATAATTGATGTAACTGAATATTGTATATACGATCTGAAAATATTTTATGATCATTTTAGACAAAAATATATGATTAGATGTTTCATTAAATATACAGGTAACAAAATATTGTATATACATTAACTGAACATTTTATGATGATTTTAAACAAAAATATATTGTTACATATTCTATTAAATAAACATGCAATACCGGTCCAGAAGATAGTGTTAAGCTACAATTTCATTTTAAATAAGAACTACACGATAAAAACTATGAAAATGTGATAAATTGTATCAATAGAAAAAATTATAACAAAAAATATATGTATAATCTAGAGTAGATGAAATGAATTAAAGAAATTAAAAATAAAAAATTATTTTCAAAAATAATAAAGTAATTTTTGATGCGGCTGGGTGTGCACAGTTCCTCTTTTCGTTGGGGTCTTTTTCCTTTGATGTTTATTTTTCTTCGCTTTTACTTTGCTATTTGTGAGCCGAGTTTGTTTAGAGGCGATGGTGAGGCCGGTGTTTCTGAAGCAGTCTCATCTCAGCTCTGAAACGGTTGTTCTTCTGTCTAGACAAGTTCTCTTTTCTCTCTTTAAGGGTTTTCCTTAAAGAGGTTTTAACGAGGCTCGACCCTTAGTCTGCTTTTCTGTGCTTTCAAGGGTTCCTTAGGTTTTTTCCTTTCTTTTTCTAATAAAATTCTATTTTAATAATAAAGTAATTTTTGACGAAAAAATATAGCTTATTATTTTTAAAATTGGTTGTGCTATTAACACTTTTATATATATATATATATATATATATATAAATATAGATTTCTCCATTACCTATGTACACGTAAATCTGAACAAAAGAACATATTCAAATTCAGCAATGCTTATATTTATAATAAGAAATTGAAAAGAAAAAGGAAAATCACTAACTTTTGAAGTATATGGTGTATACATGCTATCAAGAAAGATAAGGTGCAGTCACACCCCAACATTGTTTCCCGCTGACACCCTCCTCCGTCTCTATCTTATTCCATTGTAAATGCAGAAGGCATAAAACAGTGTTCGTACGAGATAAATTTTACTATAGGGAGGAATTCTATTCTACCAATCTTCTCAAAAGTACATTTTAAAAAGGGTTAAAGTACAAATCCACCCCTAAACTAAACACCCCTAGAGCGTATACCCCCCATTCTCGACCTTGGCCCAAATACACCCCCAGTGTCCATAAAAATGGTGCATTTAAACCCAGCAAGTTAACGTGATTTTGATCCCAATCGACGGCGGAGAGAGGATCTCCTTCTCCTTCCCTTACTACCTCGATCCCATCGCAATCGGCGCATACGGTGCTGTTTCGAGGGGGATTTCCGTCGACGCCGGCACAATCGATAGTGATTTCCTCGCCGATGTCATCTTCAGCGACGACATGAAATTCTTCGGCGTGCCCCTCAACGACAAAATGCACAATTTAATTTATCCGGGAGACGACGACGATGACACAACAAGGGGGAAGCTGTCGGTGTCGGCACTGGGGGTGAGCTCGTTGGCATTGGTGCTGGTGGAGAGGTCACGATGGGAGATGAAGTTGAAGGAGTTGAGACCGGAGGTGCAGCCAAGAGTTTTTTTTTTTTTTTTTTTTTTTTTTTTTTTTTTTTTATGGCGGTGAAGGTCGAGATTCCGGCGAAGGCTGGCTATAAAAGTTTTAAGGGGCGAAATTCATAATTTAGATTAAAAAAAAAGTTAACGGAAAGATAACAGCTTGTTAACTCGCTGGGTTTAAATGCATCATTTTTATGGACTCTGGGGGTGTATTTGGGCCAAGGTCGAGAATGATGAGTGATACGCTTTAGGGGTGTCTAGTTTAGTGGTGAATTTGTACCTTAACCCTTTTAAATATACCCACTTTTTATAATTGATTCAGCCCATGACCGTCATAATTTTTTAATGTTATTTTGATTGGAAAATCTGTGCAGTGTGTCATACAAGTACACCTAATGATTGGGAGATAAACAATATTATTTTGATTTAGCGCATAATCTTAAGAAATTGCGGTACTATGCGCATTTTCTTATTAATGCATTTTATAAGTTTGTTTGCGCCAATTTTTTTTTTTGAATGCGCATTTTCTATTTTGCGCAATAAATTTGTTATGCGCATAAATTTTAAATTCATTATTAATTGTATCTGTAAAAATAGTGCAATGCGTATTAATTTTTGATGCGCATCTAGTATGCGCATAGAAATTGCGCATACTATACTATGCGCAAAGAAATGACTATGTGCTTAGAAATTGCGCAAAGAATGACTATGCGCATAAAACTACAATGCGTATAAAATGCGCATAGAATTACAATGCGCATACAAATTGTGCAAAATATACTATGCGCATACAATTTTAATTTCAACCTACCCATTTCTTACTTCACTAAATTCGGTGAAATTGTACACAATTTCAAATCCGACACGCACAAAGGGACACAAAGTTTAAGGGTACTCAATGTACCTTTTAATATTTAATAATGGAAATGATCATGGGTTGAATCATTTTTAAAAAGTGAGTAATTTGTAAATTGAGCTTGAGTTACTTGGGTAGTATTAGATATTCTCACTTTACTATAATTAAGATATGCTTGCTTAGAGCATCCTTCCTTCCTCTGGCGCCCGCGCCTTGTCTTTGAAGGCCATCGCCTTCCGTCGCCCTCCTTTCTTGGGCTTCGACGCACTGTGGGTGGGCGGTGCCACCTCCTCCTCGCCGCTTTGACGAGGTTCCTCGTCCAAGTTGAAACCCAAAAAATCGGGATGATAGTCGCCGGAGAGGTAGGGAACCCAAGTTGGATCGTAATAGTTGGAATTGTATGGATCCATTTTTGCAAAAAAATTGAGAGAGAAGAAGGAAGATGAAGGTAGAAAATATGTTGGTGAGTGAAAAAATGGGGGAGGGAGTATGTACAGAAGAGAAAAAAAAAATTAATAACGGTCGAGTAACCGAAAAGAAAAAGAAATAATAAAAATCGGCTAAAAGAACCAGTAGTATTTGAATTCGAATTTTAGAATTTTTTTAATGGCGCGTGCACACACGCGCTCGGATTTAACGAAATCAGGCCTTGCCCGAAAAATCGGGTAGGCCTCGAGTCAGGTGGAGCCACAGTGGGCTTACTCGATCTATGGGTGACTTGAGTAACCCTATCGAGTCACCCACTGTGGATGCTCTTAGTACTTTCTCGGTTTCACTTTATTTGACCTATTTCTTTTTTATTGCGGTTTGGGTATAAGGATAGTTATCCATCATGGAAGGTCACATAGTGCTCTTGATCATGCTGAGCATCTGGTAACTTTAGATTGTTTTATTTATAGTTTTTATGTTTATTATATTGTTAATTTTACTTTAATGTTTTTTGAAGGCTTGGGAGAGCAATATCCCTTTTGACGAAGCAATTTGGGCTACTTTTCATCGGATCCATTATAAGAATGGAGCCTATACCACTGGACGACTTGTGTAGCACGGGGTATGATGTTAATTTACTATATTTAACTTCTTTTGTATGAATAATATATTTTATAATTATTCTAACTTTTTTTGTATTGTAGTTGGAGGTCGAGAGTCGATTGGCAGAGCTGCGTGAGACACTGGGGGAGGTCACGCCCGAGGACGTGGATCGTGTCTTTCGAGAGATCGTCACTCCTGATTCGAAGGAGCGCGTCATGGGATTAGGTATGATAATGTCAAGGGTGATTACTTCGCCCCATGGCGCCGAAACGAGCACGCAATCCACCAGCACCTCTAGTTGCCCTTCGATGTTGCTTCTCAGGCTGTGGTCTCTACATTGAGGGATGAGTTAGAGCAGAAGAAACGAAATGAGGAGGCTCAGAACGCGATTATCGCGCAGCTCATGCGAGCATATCGACCACCGGATAGCTCTGATGCCTCAGATGCGATTCACCCGAATCTTTAATTATTTCGACTTTCTTTTGATGTAGACTTTATTTCATGACTTGCTACTATGAATACTGAATTTCTAAATTTATGAACTTAGTTTGATGACTTTCTAGTTAATACTATTTGATGGCTATCTTGATTATTTTGAATCATTTGTATATTGTTATATAATGGAAAACAGGAAATATAAAAATTGAAAAGAAAATAAAAAAAATAAAAAATAACGATCGAAATTACGGTCGTTACAGTATAACTGATATATACTGACCGTTTAAACGGTCGTTAACTAACGACCGTACTCGAAATGGTCGTTAAAAACTAGTCTTCGATTAACTGTTAAACCTGATTCTAACGACCGTTTAGAATCAGCGGTCGTTAGTTAACTAACGACCGTACTCGAAATGGTTGTTACTCGGTCGTTAACGACCGTCAGCGTTCGGTCGTTATCCGTCTGGAGAATTCAACGACCGAACTATAACGGTCATTAACTAACGACCGTTCATTCGATCATTACTTTCCCGGCATTGTCGCTGTTCGACGACGATCTTGAGATATTAAAGACCGAAAAAACGGTCGTTAATAATAAAAAAAACGGTTGTTATATTCAACGATCGAAAAAAATGGTCGTTACGAAGCCGGACGACGATTCAAACGACGACCCCCCGGAACGGTCGTTAAGTCGGTCGTTAGTACCTTTAACGGCCGTTTTTCGGAGGACAGTGACCGTTTTTTCAGTCGTTAGACCCGCTTTTTCTTGTAGTGCAATATATTCCCTCCGTCCACAAAAAATAGTCTATTTTTATTATTTTGGGACGTCCATAAAAATTAGTCTATTTTTACTTTTGAAAAAAAAAATCTATTACACGGTGAGCTAAAAATTACTTATTATTATTATTATTATTAACACTACCTTTTAAATAGAACTCTTTCTCCACTCATAATAAACTTTTTTTAGAGAAAACTCACAATAAACTTCAGTGAACTATTTTTATTAAAATTTATGTCGTCTTCTTCTAGAATTATTTTTCATGGAATGAGGGACTACCATGTTTCTCAGTCAATACACAAAATGTTTGCATCTTTTTGACCTAGGTAAAAGAGGGTAAAGTCCATGCTAGGTCATACTCACTGAGGACCACTGCTTGGATTGAAACACGTGGCCTCCGTTTTAATTTGAAAAAACCCAGCTCGACTTGCTCCGAACCCGGTTCTTGTTCGGTTTAAAGCAGTCTACAATTGGTTTATTTGCATAGCCTTTAGCTTCTCGATTTTCGGACAATAGGGGTCATGCAGAAAATCATTTCTTGGTGTGGGCTTCAATTCGATATTGAATTGAATCGAATTGCACTTGAATTTTCGAAAGGAAGTTTGATTCTGTTGAAAATTTGATAGGTTTTTAGGCTGTGATATTTGGGTTGATTGATATATCGGTTACAATTAAATCGAAGTTTTGTGGTTAACTTTCAATACAACTTCTCTGTGTATGTAGGAGTTGATACTTAGAGATATGCTGGTGATTTCGTTTCACAGTTCCCGATCATGTTTGAGATACTTTACCGTTGATTGTATGTTAACTGTATTTGATGAATATGTTTTGGTTGGTGATATTTAATGTTTTGTCCAGAATACCCATTTATTGTATGTTAACTGTACATATTAAATGTTTTGTTTCATTAGTCATGGCTTGTTGTCTTATTTTTATTTTTTTGATGGCTTGGCTTATTGTCTTTGAAAATTGTTAGAACATGTTGAGTTTTGAGTATGATTTTATAAAATTCCATTTAACCTGAAGATGTGTATATGTTTCGATTTTTGGAGATGTGTATGTGTTTCCATTTAAAATTCCATTAGAACTTGGAGATGTGTATATGTTTTGTTTTTTTGTCTTTATTGAAAAGAATGGTCCTGTATGTGCTGTAAAAGTTTAATATTTTTAGTTGTGTAAATTTTTGAACTTGGTGTCGTGTAGTTGTGGTATGTAAGCTGATTTTTTATAATATGTGTAGGTGCTCTCGTATCTGCTAGGTGTCACCTTCGGTTTTTGAACTTGTTACGGGAGCATTTATCTGTTGAAAACTTTGCTCATTTACGAGGCTCTTGCTTTGGAGGTTTGTTGGAGATCCAAAATTTTGAGTTCCAAGGGCAACTCTACAAGCGTGATGTGCCGGCGATTGCAGAGTGCTTCGTTGAAAAAGTCTGTACTACAGTATAGAGTTGGAAACCATTTTGTAGAATTTGGGCTGGCTGATTTTGCCATAATGACGGGACTGAAGTTCGGTGGTAGTATCATTTTACCTCAAGGTTCTTTTTTCCACCAAAAAGTTTTTGGTGGACAACGTTATCTGCGTTTGGTAAACATAGAGAAAACCTTTATCAAAGAATGCAAAGAGACCTGTGGCAGATCAGAGACAAGCTTGAAGCTAGCCTATTTGTATATTGTGTACGGGCTTTTGGTGATGAAGGATAGGACGCAGAAGAACGTCGATCTTGGTTATATTCATCTCATGGATGACCTTGAGAGGTTCCTTCGGTATCCGTGGGGCAGAACAGCTTATGATTTCTTGGTCCCTCGTACGTATAATGCAAGAAAGCTCCTCGATAAAATGGGAACAACTGAAAATAGGCTGACAGTAGAGGCTTATGGTTTTGTGTACGCCTTACAGGCTTGGGCTTATGAAATTATGCCATCGTTGGCTGCCTTTTGCGGCAAGCGATTGATGGAGCATGAGAACAACATTCCAAGAATGCAACATTGGTCTGCTGATTCCGGGTTTCACTTTGATGACTTGTGGCCATATTTTTTACCTAGATCCGGAAGGGATCCGGTATGTTGCATATATTTTTTTTGAACATTTCTATTCATTACATTTTTTTTGTTGTCTTAATAACATTTTATGCATTGTTGTAGGTTCCCATCATTGTTTCTCCCACGGAATATAAGCTGATGGATGTTCTTGGTATTCCTTCAACCTTGCATCCCGCTTCACCCATTCCTGTATTTAATGCAAAGAGTTTGGTACGAAAAAGACGTCTGACATTTGAGGAAGATGAGGCTGTTGGAAAAGAAGCTGCAATCCAGAATACTCCAATGAAGAATTCAGAACATTTAAGCTTGGATTCGTTGGGAAATGTGGCTGTTGGAAAAGGCTATGGAGAGAAGCCGTTGATAAGCTTGGATCCCCGCCGTTTCCCTCGTTTGGTAGGAAAAACAAAGAATATAGAAGCAAAGAAGGCAAAAGTTGAGGATGATAATGCAGAAAATCGAGCATCTAGCCCTGCCCTTTCTAACAATAGCGTGGAAATTCTGAATTACACTACGGTTGCTGAAAAAGCAAAGACTAATAGCAATGTGAGTCTTATTTCCTTTTTTTAAAACACAGAAATGATTTTTGTGTTATATTTAATTTAATTTTTTTTTGGGTACGACAGGCCTTGATCTTTTTGATGATGGAGTTGATGGAGAAAGTCGATAAGTTAGATCAGAAAATTGATAAGCTATTTGTTAAAGTTGAGAGTGGTACTACGACTCTACACGATGAGGTGTTAGAGTGCCTCCGGTCTTACTTTCACCCGAAGGCAAGCGCAAACCCAATAAAATCTGGTGGAGAACAATGCAGTAAACTTGATGAAGGTTTGTTTGGCAAAATAAATGGAGAGTTTCCTTGTGATGGAGGTGAATTTGCTCGCTTTGCGAATATTAAAGAACTTATTAATATGTGTAAAAAACACGAGCGAGAGGAGGGTTTTAGTAATGACTTGTGTGGCAACGAATTGATGCATGAAGATCCACTGGCTGTGAATCAGTTTATTCGTCATCAACCCATGAAGTCGGTTCCCTATATGATAATCCTTTAAAGAAGTCTAATTTCTGTGATGATCAGAGGTCAAAATCTGAAGGTTATGAAGAAAAAAGCTTCTTTCCACGTACGAGTACAGGTGTTGGTATAGCTTTGAAGAGCAAGGACATAACTACAGAAAACAGCCATGCCTATACAACCAACTTCATCCCGTCTCTCAATGTTGGTTGCACATCGGCGAACATGGAAGTTGGTTCTGACCAAATGTTGATGGAACGCCTTAAATATGATCCTTGTGATTATGACTTCAACTACTCTGAACTAAATCCATTCCTTCGATGGCAGAAGGCTGCTTCTCTTGGAGATCGGTATGATTTTTTTTTTTTGCAACTGCCCATTCATTAGTTTATGTATTTGTTGAATTTTTCCCATTTTTAACTGATATTGTTTTGACTCATTTGCACTTGTAGCCGATATGATCGTAGGCTTCCGATCAAACTCCTGCGTGTTTTAGATTTTGAGTGGTTTGATGTCATTTTGCAACGCCATGGATGGTTGGAGAGCGAGGTAAGAAACATATCAATTTGAGATTTTTTTTCACTATGGATCATAATAATGCACTCGTTAAGTTGGTACTCATATTGTGAGCAGGCATAATATTGTGAGCATATTATTCATGTATTTGGCCTTAATAATATTTATATTTTTTGAGTCATACTGTTACTCATATTGTGACTCATATTGCTACTCATATAAAAGTGCACTAATTTATTTGGTACTCATATTCTGACGAGGAATAATATTGTGAGTACATTATGCATCTATGTGGGAGGAACAATATTTATTTTTTTTAACTCATTTCGTAACTCATATTGTGAGCAGGAATAATATTTCTTTCTTTGGCAGCATATTAATGCACTAATCTATTTGCTATTGATTGATTTCAACAAAGACGTAGCGTCTCCAGTATTACGAGATTGGTGTTGCCTCGAGATGGGTTGTTGGGTAAGTATACTTTCATTGTTTTCCATTAAGTTTTATGTATACACGACTGATTTTGTTCTTTATCTTGCCTTTAATATGTGAGAAGTTGGCTTTGCAAAGTGAAAACCTTGAGGAAATGGTTGGCGCATTGATGCCATATGTCCGAGGAAGTCTTCCTTTCATAGGTGGGCTTGAATGGTTTAAGGTTCGACGTGTATTTGGTGTCGCTCACATCAATGGCAATCATTGGTGTTTCTATGAGATATGTATACCGGAGCAACGTATTGTGGTCTATGACTCTTTCAATTATAGTTGGGATGTAGTTGCCAGCCATTTTGACAATGTCCGGAAGAATATACCTATATTATGCCGTTTGGGTAGAGTGTGGGAGAGGTCCAACTATTGAGACGCGGTCGTAGATAGTTGGGATGTTGTCAAGTTCGAGAACCCTCCACAACAAACAAATTGCAGCGATTGTGGAATCATGGCGCTAAAGTATATGGAATGCCGTGCATATGGTGTCCCCGTTGATCGCATAAATCCTGAGCGTGGTGCCATATTACGTCGGAGGTACGTAGTCCGTCTGTTTGGAGCCTCCTTTGAAGCCTAAATTGTCGGTATGTTGGAGTTTTGGCAGGTGCAGGTACCCTTTCTTGTGATGTGCAGCACGTGTTTTTTTGGAACTTGAACAATCATGGATTTTATTGTTTTGGAAAGAATCCTCCTTCATAGCTTTGAGTTTGGTTTTGTATTGTACTTTCTAGGAAGCCAAAGGCAAAGTTATGAGCAGAGGTCTCTTTTGAATATTTTGATGTAATTATGTTAGACAACAACAGTACTCGTGGTTATCTGTAATATGAATGACTTGGTTATGGATATTTATTACTAATTGATTTCCATTATTTGTTGTTGGATCTAATGCCATGAGGTTCGGTGAATTGCTTATTCCCTTTTTTTTTCTTCATGTTAAGGCTTAAAATAAGATATTAGTATAGATGACAAGTAAACAGATCAAGTTTGTTACGCGTATCTATGTATTTGTATGTTTTATTTAGTTAATATAATTTGAATTAAAAATGAATATAGTCATTTTTGTCTTCGAGTGAAGTGTCTTTTATTTGCTGGTTTTTTTGGAGCATATATTCCTTGCTTTATGCTTTATCTGATAAATGATAAAGTTTGATATGACAATACTTGGTCACGAAAATTTGAGATCTCAGATTACCACTTCTAATTTTGAGCAACAAAAAAGGTAATTTTACTGGCTATATATTTGAGCCTCATTTGGGCAGAACTCATTTCTCCCAAAAAAAATGAAACCAAATGCCATATCCCAAAGTGATGTTCATTACTACCCGCCATGGTCGCGCCCAACTGAGCTTCTTGTATTACTAAAGTTGGATCGTGCAAGAATAGATGGGAAATGGAACCCCGGCGATCATGAAGGCAATATCGCTGCCATTGACAGTGTTTGCGATGAGTTAACCGGTCATCCTTACTGAAGGAATATTAAATTGAATTAATACTCGATTGCCCGATGATCGTTTCTTGGATTATTATTAATTCATCATACAACGATTAATTCCTAACATGCTCCTATGAATTTAACAGCTGCACACAGGTGTTAGGAAAACTTACTTGAGAATCGGATGCACAGATGGTTGATGATCGCGTCGAATGATTCAGACTCCAGCTCTGATCTTCTCGACTGTATCCCGCTCAATTCCCAACGTTGGATGGACAACGAACTATGAGAACTCCCAAGACAGAAAAGCCAATCACGATCTGCGCCCCCTCTCTGCTCTCAAAACCCTAATTTTTTATCAGTGTATTTTCCTGAGAGCTGACAGCTGTATTTAATAATACAGAAAGAAGAGTGGGGCGCCAGTTTTAGGGTGTAGGCGTTTTTCTGCCCTACTTGGGCTAGGAGACATTGGGCCAGCCCAGGGACCAGATACAAGGAATAAAGATGGGCCTCAAATAAATTAATTTATCTATGGTCAGCCCAGACCATAATTAATTTATAAATATCAGTTCATTCCACTAGAGAACCGATACTGACTTACCCCTTTATTGCCGGTGATGAGTCGGGGCTTGTATTTAGACTTATTAAATCTCCGTATTTAAAATATCCGACATCCATTAATTAATTAGAGCTCTGACAGCTTAAATTAATTAATCTCTTAATAATTCCTTAAGCAGTACCACTCAAACTTTATTATTACGCCTGAACTTAATCAACCTGCAGGGTTTAGCGTAATAAACCTTATTGAGCTCCTTAAGGGGATGTCATTATCCTATACCGGATACGGGTACTAATACAGATAATCAAATATCATATATTAACCGCTATCACCCAAGATACAGAGTACTCGAGTTAGTATATAACTTTCACCCATAGTAAGTCAAAGTGATATACGAGTTAACACATATATTTGAATACTTATTAGTATTAAGATTTATAAGTCACCGAGATCTTGATTCTTCACTTAAGTCAGATAGAAGAATACATCTCAAACTGTGGTCCTATCAATACGTAAAGACGTACCAGTATAGACAAGTAGCCAAGACAAACTACTTCCATCTATACTGCAGCCTAAACCAATAACTTGTCCTAGAGTTATTTCGGCTGTGATCATATTATATCTCTTAATGTTATTCCAATTATATGGTCTTCTGTGATCTACAACACGCCATATAATCTACTTATACAGAGATAAATAACATACATATGCAATCATGAACACAATCAGATAGGAGATAAGAATAGTGAAAACAGGAATCATTGTATACAAGCATAAAGTTCTTGCTTTCAGTATACAAATCCAACAATCTCCCACTTATACTAAAGCAAAACTTTTAGTATACAATGTGTCTAAATACTAGCTATTACAAAAACTTCACTTCATCTCTCCCACTTATACTGAAAGTTTTTCTCTAAGTGGGTGGCATCAACCGCAATCCCATCCCTCGAGCATGCTTCTCATAGGTCTTTTGCGGTAAGCTTTTCGTGAAAGGATCAGCTAGGTTCTCCAATGTGTCAATCTTTTCTACTAGCACATCTCCTCTGTTTACGATTTCTCGTATGATGTGGTACTTTCTCTCTATGTGCTTTGACGCCTTGTGGCTCCTGGGTTCCTTAGAATTTGCCACTGCACCCGAGTTATCACAATAAATTATGATACTCTTAGGCAAATTAGGGACCACTCCTAGATCCAAGAGGTAGTTCCGGAACCATACAGCCTCTTTAGCAGCTTCCGAAGCAGCTACATACTCGGCTTCCATGGTGGAGTCTGCAATGCACTTCTGCTTTGCACTCCGCCACGATACGGCTCCACCTCCCAAGGTAAACACATAACCAGAGGTAGATCTCTTCTCATCCCGGTCAGCCTGGAAATCCGAATCGGTGTAACCCAAAGGAAATAGACTGTCTGACTGGTAAACTAGCCTATAATCTCGAGTCCTCTTCAGGTACTTGAGAATATGCTTTACCGCAGTCCAGTGTCCTGGTCCAGGGTTCGACTGATATCTTGCAACCATGCCAACGACATAGCAAATATCAGGTCTCGTGCAGAGCATCGCATACATGAGGCTACCTACGGCGGAAGCATAGGGTATCTTCCTCATCTCCTCAACCTCACTAGGCGTCTTAGGACACATGTCCTTAGACAGAGGAATGCCATGTCTAAAAGGTAGCAAGCCTTTCTTGTTATTTTGCATGCTAAAACGAGCAATCACAGTATCAATGTAAGACGCTTGAGATAAGCTCAACATCCTTTTCTGGCGATCACGAACGACCTTGATCCCCAGGATGTACGCTGCATCTCCTAAGTCTTTCATTTGAAACTGTTCGGATAACCACTTCTTTATGTCCGATAATAGCTCAACATTGTTGCCAATGAGGAGAATATCATCTACATAAAGTGCAAGGAAAACCACGTCACCATTGGCATCTAAACGGTACACGCAACTTTCGTTCTCACAACGAGTAAATCCATAGGATTTAATGACCTCGTCAAAACGTTTGTTCCATGACCTCGAAGCTTGCTTAAGTCCATAAATGGACTTCTTAAGCTTCCACACAAGATGCTCTTCGCCCTTCTTCAGAAATCCTTCAGGTTGCTGCATATAGATGTCCCTTCCTTCTTCAAGGAAACCGTTTAAGAAAGCGGTCTTGACATCCATTTGCCAAATCTCAAGGTTCATGTGGGCCGCTATGGCAAGGAGTATTCGGATAGACTTGAGCATGGCAACCGGCGAAAAGGTCTCATCATAATCTATACCCTGTTCCTGGGTATAACCTTTCGCTACCAGTCTAGCTTTAAAAGCTGCGACTTCGCCATCCGAATCTCTCTTTCTCTTGTATACCCACCTACTACCTATAGCTACAAAGCCATCTGGTAGTTCGGTCTTCTCGTATACGTCCATAGCACCCATGGATTCTATCTCAGAAACCATGGCCTCGTACCAAGAATCTGCATCTTGATCTTTCATTGCTTGTCTATAGTTATCAGGGTCGACATCCTTTTGTTCATCAACAGGGAGTAGATCCGAAGATTCTCCCAAGAACATAAATCGATCGGGTTGAACTACAACCCTCCCACTACGACGAAGCGGTGGTGGTACAGCTGTGACAATGGTTTGTGCAGTGTCCTGTGGTGCATTCACTTGCACACTTGGCTGGGGTGATGGATTCGCCTGTCCATTGCCTTCGATTTCTTGAAGGACAATCTCGGACCTAGACTTGTGTTGATCTATATAATCCTGTTCCAAGAATCGTGCGTTGGTGCTAACAACCACTTTCTGATCCTTAGGATTATAAAAATAACCACCTTTCGTTCCTTTAGGATATCCTATAAACAGCATTACTTCACATCTAGGTTCCAACTTCCTCGCTTCCTTGTCTAGCACGTATGCAGGACAACCCCATATCTTTATATGGTTTAGACTGGGCTGGTACCCATACCATAACTCGACAGGAGTTTTAGGAACCGATTTGGAAGGCACTAGATTCAGCAAGTATACCGCTGTTTCCAAGGCATATCCCCAAAACGAAATAGGCAATGATGCATAACTCATCATTGATCTTACCATTTCCAAAAGTGTTCTATTTCTTCTCTCTGCTACACCATTCTGTTGGGGAGTACCCGGTGCAGTCAATTGGGATGTAATCCCTGAATCTGACAAGTATTGCAAGAACTCGTTCCCGAGGTATTCGCCACCGCGATCAGACCGCAATGACTTGATAGATTTACCCAATCTCTTCTCCACTTCCGCCTTGAATTCTTTGAATTTCTCAAAGCATTCAGACTTGCGTTGAAGTAGGTAAATATACCCATATCTTGAGTAATCGTCAATGAAAGTGACGAAGTACTCATACCCTCCACGAGCTCTAGTGGACATCGGTCCACACAAGTCAGAGTGAATCAATTCTAACACATGCGAGGCCCTATTCCCCTTGGCCTTAAAAGGCCTTGCCGTCATCTTTCCCTCTATACAGGATTCGCAGGTTCTAAATGGAACAGCTTGAAAGTCTTTCAAGACTCCATTTGAAACGAGCCTTTGAATCCTATTTAGATTGATGTGGCCTAACCTTAGGTGCCACGCATGCGTATATTGTTCATGAGAATAATACTTCCTCTTATTCGGATTTGGAAGGATTTGTGATGTAGATGCAACATGGACAGAGTTGTTAATTGGACATGTAATAGTATAGAGAGAATTGTTCAAAATTCCAGAACAAATAGTCTTGTTATCTCTCATGATAGAAACACCTCTATCAAAAACAACAGAATATCCATTCAAAAACAATTTTGAAACAGAAATTATGTTCCGCCAAAAATCCGGCACATATAAAATATCTCTCAAAACTAAAATGTCATCACCAAAACATAAAGATAAATCTCCAATAGCAACAGCTGCGACCTTCGACGCATTGCCCATGGAGATGGTGATCTCATCACTTGCCAGCTCCCTTGTTGGGTTGAACCCCTGCAAGGTGTAACAAACATGGTCAGTTGCCCCCGTATCCACTACCCACGAATGAGTAGAAAATGAAGCTAAACATGTTTCTGTTACTAAAACTTGTGACGTACCTTGTCCCTTTGCCTTGAGCACTGGACAATCTTTCTTCCAATGCCCAACCTTGCCGCACTTGAAGCACTTTCCCTTGGCTGTCGGCTTGTTCACGCCGCCGCTAGGGCCATCAACTTTGGCTTTACCGCTCCCACTAGCCTCATGGTCATGCTTGCCCTTTGGACCTTTCCACTTCTTTTTCCCGCCTTTCGACGAAGAAGCAGATCCCTTGGCAGCAACAAGGACCTCTTTCCCATTGCGCGTGCCCATGACCCCCTCTGCCGAAACTAGAGCATTCAATAACTCATTGAGAGTATAGTTGGCCTTGCTCATAACGACATTGAGACGGAAGTGCTCAAAAGTTTTGGGGAGAGTATTGAGGATGATATCGACCTTGGCTTCGCCTTCGATACCCCCTCCTAGCAGATCAAGCCTGTCAAACAGATTTGTCATATGCATGACATGATCGTGCACGGAGCTGCCCTCGCTCATTTTACAAGATAAGATTTCTCTCATCAAGTTAAAACGAGCAGACCTCTCTGACTCCCCATAAACCTCGCTGAGGTTTAACATGATGGTCGCTGCGTCATCCATGACCTGATGCTGGAGTTGCAAATTTTGCGACATAGTCATCATAATATAGCACTTGGCCATATTATTCGACTTGTGCCACCTTTTATGCGCCTCACGTTCCGCATCAGTCGACTCATCAGTTAAGGCCGCGGGACGTGGAGTGGTAAGCACAAAACTGTGCTCATCAGCGTCAAGAATATACATAATATGGCATTTCCATTCGGTGTAATTTGGACCGGTGAGAGGATTGTTTGCTAGAATGTTAATAATCGGAGACATAGACATATCTGAAAGTAAACAAATAAACATGTAAGAACATGAAACACATATAGTTCGTAACAATAATATTGTAACCTTTTGATAAAACAATATTAGTGAAACCTCCAACTGCTCAAAGAATCCATATGCAAGCCACGCGGGTGGACGTTTACACACGGACTCCTTAACCAGACTATTTACCTAGTCGTTTAATTTCTATCCATGTCAACTTAACCTTTTGACAAAAGAAATTAATAGTTGGCACCTTAACTAGACCATATCATAATCAAGAAGGGACTCCGCGGGGAGTTGTACATTGTACTTGATATGATATCTAAGCAATGACCACAATTTAACCTTAATAATTAAATTCTCAAAATTGACATACTCACTCGGACCATGTCGCTTTCGATTTAATTACTTTGGTTATCTTATTTAAAATCATTCTCCAAAGTACTTGTGAAAATCATACAAGCAAGCCACGCGGGTGGACGTTTACTGTATAACTCCCACTACTTCAATGAATTTAAATATTTTTATAGAAACCTCTTCTGACAAACTTATGAGAAACAAATATGAAGTAAGCCACGCGGGTGGACGTTTACCCATACCGCCAATCACTTTGTCTAGAGACCGCATGTGGAGGTCTAAAATAATTTTTAATCACTATAAAAATTATTAAACAGCTTAGTCATTTTTCTTTCAAAAGGTTTGTTCATGCTCAAGCACATAAACCTAAACATGCTTCTCTAGAACGCAACATGTAAATCATGCTCGCAGAATTCTAAAACATGCTTAAGAAAACGGCAAACCTACTAGCATGCTCGTCTAAGCGCAATTAATAAACAAATATTAACAAGCAAAGACGTGCAAAAGCAGGTAAAGAGCATAAGGGATTAACAACCACGACATGCAAAGAAACATAATTAAAGAATTAAAATTCTTCGTGATCCATTCGTGGAAACCCAACATCTATTCTATTACAAAATAAAATAGAAAAACAAGCCCAAAAACTAAAACGGCCCGAAAACTTCAAGCCCGTCGTTGGAATTAGGGTTTGGGCCCCCTAGGGTTTGAGAAAACGCAGCTAGGGTTTGGAAACCCTAGCTGCCGCCGCCTCCCATGCCAGCCGCCTCTCGGCGCGCAGCAGCGGCCCGGCGATGTCGCCGCGGCCCGGCGCGCGCAACACCTCCAGCAGCAGCCAGCGCCCGGCAACAGCAGCAGGTCGGCCTGGCGCCTCCAGCGCGCGCACAGCAGCAGCAGCAACAGGCCCTCGGCGATCTCGGCGGCAGCTGCTCCAGCGGACGTCAACAGCAGCGGCAGCGCGCCGCCCGCCGGGCGCGCAGCGCGCAGATCAAGTTTGTTACGCGTATCTATGTATTTGTATGTTTTATTTAGTTAATATAATTTGAATTAAAAATGAATATAGTCATTTTTGTCTTCGAGTGAAGTGTCTTTTATTTGCTGGTTTTTTTGGAGCATATATTCCTTGCTTTATGCTTTATCTGATAAATGATAAAGTTTGATATGACAATACTTGGTCACGAAAATTTGAGATCTCAGATTACCACTTCTAATTTTGAGCAACAAAAAAGGTAATTTTACTGGCTATATATTTGAGCCTCATTTGGGCAGAACTCATTTCTCCCAAAAAAAATGAAACCAAATGCCATATCCCAAAGTGATGTTCATTACTACCCGCCATGGTCGCGCCCAACTGAGCTTCTTGTATTACTAAAGTTGGATCGTGCAAGAATAGATGGGAAATGGAACCCCGGCGATCATGAAGGCAATATCGCTGCCATTGACAGTGTTTGCGATGAGTTAACCGGTCATCCTTACTGAAGGAATATTAAATTGAATTAATACTCGATTGCCCGATGATCGTTTCTTGGATTATTATTAATTCATCATACAACGATTAATTCCTAACATGCTCCTATGAATTTAACAGCTGCACACAGGTGTTAGGAAAACTTACTTGAGAATCGGATGCACAGATGGTTGATGATCGCGTCGAATGATTCAGACTCCAGCTCTGATCTTCTCGACTGTATCCCGCTCAATTCCCAACGTTGGATGGACAACGAACTATGAGAACTCCCAAGACAGAAAAGCCAATCACGATCTGCGCCCCCTCTCTGCTCTCAAAACCCTAATTTTTGATTAGTGTATTTTCCTGAGAGCTGACAGCTGTATTTAATAATACAGAAAGAAGAGTGGGGCGCCAGTTTTAGGGTGTAGGCGTTTTTCTGCCCTACTTGGGCTAGGAGACATTGGGCCAGCCCAGGGACCAGATACAAGGAATAAAGATGGGCCTCAAATAAATTAATTTATCTATGGTCAGCCCAGACCATAATTAATTTATAAATATCAGTTCATTCCACTAGAGAACCGATACTGACTTACCCCTTTATTGCCGGTGATGAGTCGGGGCTTGTATTTAGACTTATTAAATCTCCGTATTTAAAATATCCGACATCCATTAATTAATTAGAGCTCTGACAGCTTAAATTAATTAATCTCTTAATAATTCCTTAAGCAGTACCACTCAAACTTTATTATTACGCCTGAACTTAATCAACCTGCAGGGTTTAGCGTAATAAACCTTATTGAGCTCCTTAAGGGGATGTCATTATCCTATACCAGATACGGGTACTAATACAGATAATCAAATATCATATATTAACCGCTATCACCCAAGATACAGAGTACTCGAGTTAGTATATAACTTTCACCCATAGTAAGTCAAAGTGATATACGAGTTAACACATATATTTGAATACTTATTAGTATTAAGATTTATAAGTCACCGAGATCTTGATTCTTCACTTAAGTCAGATAGAAGAATACATCTCAAACTGTGGTCCTATCAATACGTAAAGACGTACCAGTATAGACAAGTAGCCAAGACAAACTACTTCCATCTATACTGCAGCCTAAACCAATAACTTGTCCTAGAGTTATTTCGGCTGTGATCATATTATATCTCTTAATGTTATTCCAATTATATGGTCTTCTGTGATCTACAACACACCATATAATCTACTTATACAGAGATAAAGAACATACATATGCAATCATGAACACAATCAGATAGGAGATAAGAATAGTGAAAACAGGAATCATTGTATACAAGCATAAAGTTCTTGCTTTCAGTATACAAATCCAACACTTACTTATTGCAAATTCCAAAGCACAAGTATCATGAGAAAGTTATGGAGTGGTGGTTCCGATATGTTCGATTCAATGCATTGTTGAAGGATGATCGAACTTGGTATTGTGAAGAGAGTAAGCGAGTGTTTTGCACAGATATATCATGGAGTCAAATTGAAATCGTAAGTAATTTTTTCAAAATTACTTACTTATTATTATTTTTTAAATACCTATATTAAAGTTTTGTAATTTTATTTCGATAAGGAAAATCCAAGCGCGTTATGTTACATGGAAGAGGGAGAGGCAAACTGGGATATCTTAAAACGCCTGTTCTACGAGCCAGGAGTGTATTCTTGTTCAGACGAAGATGAGTGGTGAAATTGGCATCTGCCTTTATTAAGTTTTTATTAGCATGTGTGTTTAGCTCTCATGGGGAGAATGATGAACCTTTTTTTAGTATTAAGATTATCTTAACTTGGATGTTTAGTTATGCTATTAAGTACGAAGCAACCATTATAATAGGTTGGACGCTTAAACATGTATTTGAATTCTGTTATTATATATTAACGTGTATTTGCTAACACACAATGCATGAATTGATAACTGGTATTATGGCTGTCATAATGCCATAACTTCTTATCGGATATTCCATATTTTTGAAAAAAAAATTTGTAAGTTTGATCTAAAACCTTGCACAATGTTCATGATTCTTGAATTTTATTTCATATAGACCTCATATGTAAAATATATATCACAAAATATGTAAGTGACTCCAATATTGTTACTGCTCTTAACCTATATATAGACCAATATATAGATCAAAATATTACATAATTAGTTCATTCAGTAAGTGACTCCAATATATACCAATAAAGACCAATATGACTCCAGTTAGTGACTCCAATATATAGAGCAATAAATAGATGAAAAATATATAGATAAAAA
The DNA here is from genome assembly GCF_028751815.1 of Salvia miltiorrhiza. Classification (NCBI taxonomy): domain Eukaryota; kingdom Viridiplantae; phylum Streptophyta; class Magnoliopsida; order Lamiales; family Lamiaceae; genus Salvia; species Salvia miltiorrhiza. The sequence goes on along the minus strand of NC_080390.1, from coordinate 6,429,898 downwards.
TATTATGCTGCTATTAACCTAAATAGTTCATTCAGCAGATCATACATTTAGCTAGCACTGCATAACAGGTAACATTACTTTCCAAAGTAACCTGCCCACATTAAACCACAAGTTCGATCTTGCAAACAAAAGCATTTCATAGTTGAGTTATTTACAAAACAGTCACACATCAAATGATTTGGCTTCAACAGATGTCATCTCTTAGACATCTTAAACTTCGTACTCGAATAGTTGTGCGCAATAAGACCGACGAAATTCTGAGCCGTGATCCTCGTGTAGTACCTTCAATGTCCTGTTGGTTATCAAGCATTCGAAGTACTTCAAGGCCATGATTCCGCAGTTCGTTGTATTTCCTTGTTGAGGCGGGTGTTGATGTATCTTCAAATCCCACACTCTTTTCAACCTGCTCTTCGTCGATCGTCGGTCCCAAACTTGAAACTCCTTACAAATCCACGCTAAGTTTTTCAACACTTGGTCAAATGGTTTGCGAACCCTCTTGGCCACCCTCGTGTCCGAGAGGGAGTCGTACACGGTGACCTGTTGTTTGTCAATCTGGATCTCATAGCAAACCCAATGGTCCCTATTTACCTGTGCTGATCCCAAGATCTTCTCCGCCTCCCACCACGGAGTAGCCAGCTGAAATGGTGCCCTACCTTCGACATAAGGTTTAAGTTGACTGCGTAAAACGACGTGGGTCAAGGCGCAAAGAGCGTTCTGCCATCATTTGGAAAATAATAAATCTCCGCCAAATAAAATAGGGTTCACTTAACATACAAATATTTACCCTAACATAGAAGATGGTAATAATTTCAGAAACTTACCCAGCCAGTCTGCTCCACCACAGTCCACTTTGCAAGAAAGCCCGTTTGGTCCCTTTTAAATGCAGCAATATTCATATTCACTAAACAATCGATATGCTGCAAAAAAAAAGGTACGTCATTCGCAAGCATCCTCATTCAAGTTTCAATTTAGGAGAAGATATTATCACTAGGTGGAATATCTCACATCACCACTAACCCATCCATTGGGTTTCCACAACTCCTCAAACCAAGTTGCATGATGCTCTCCAACGTATGGCATTCCCTTTAATGGCCTTGACCTAATAAAAGAACACAAATCTTTTGTTCATGTTACTAGTTTATCAAACACAAAAACTTTAAATGTTCGGTACGTACTGTAGATCATTGACGTTGCTAGTGTACCATGCCTCGAAAGCTGAAATTGAAGCTGCCGATGCTACTTGTAATGGATAAGGGCCCTCCCTAAGTCCATACTTCAGTGGTCGAGGTCGTTTTAATCTGCTTGATTTTCTCCTTGACTGATTTGGCTCAAACTCCTCATCCGTTATTAATTCACAATCCACTACCTCAGTTGCAACGACCTCAGTTTCCAAGGATACCGTGGGAACTTTTGTTGTAGGATTCTTCAATGGTTTGCTTTGGCAATCTTTGGTTTCAGCTTTTGTCTGGCAATCATTTGTCCCTTTTTCCATCTTCTTGTTGTTTGACGACCTTTTGAGATTCTCATCAATAGAACCTACTCACTCAAGTAATTGACGACCAAGCATTATAAGTTGTAAACCAAAGAAGGAAATAATTTAGATATTTCATGGTCATTGACATTTTGTAAATATCATTCTGCTTTAATGGTTACCTCCTGAAATTGCATTCTAGTGGGCTCAGAAGAACTCTGGGCTTCATTTGCTTGTGCCAAATTACCTTGTTGGCTGTCACTTGCCTGTCCATCATTCAGCGGGGGTTCATTTGTTGCTTCTGCCAAATTCCCTTGTTGGCTGGCACTTGGCTGTCCATCATTCAGCGGGGGCTCATTTGTTGGTGGTACATTTGGTTTTTTCTGAAGAGCAACCTACAACAACAGAGAAACAAGTAAACACAAAATCTTTTTAACTATGAAACCATTGGAGGTGCAATTAGTTAGATACCTTTTTTCTCTTATTCTTCGAGCCTGGGGAAGAAATCTGTCCCTTCTCCATTATCTTTCTTTTACCTTTTTTTGTTTCCTTTTTTTCAATGTTTCCTTGCTTCTCTGCCTGAATGTCCCTCAGCCCACGTTTGCTAAACAATTCCCTATCTGTGATGTCAACAACTGAATGGGCAGCTCTTGTGGACCTTTTGGGAAGGTGAATTCCTCTTCTTTCAACATGCATACTACTCAACGGATCGTCTTTACTTACATTCTGATGTTTTTTAAGTGTATGCAGTGGCTGTGTCTTTTTTGTGAAATGTATGATCTCATTCAGCGGTACACGGCATTCAACTCCCTTCGCAATTCCGGCAGCTTGTAAATTTTCCAACTCACCAGGCAATAGTTGCATGCTATTCTGAAAATGTACAACAACTTATAATATGTTAGTAAAATCGAAAACCAATAAGGAGTACATCATTAACAATTATAAGAATTTCAAAGTCAAATACAAGATCACTTGCAAAGGTTGGCTTCAATAGTGCCTGAATCTTTTGCCGACCAACCTTATGTGGCACCGGAGCCCATCTGAGCATCCTTGGAGTTATTGCCTCATCCAGCCTCGTAGCACAAAGACCACCAATTTTGTTATGCATTTCGTAAGCAAACAACTGCAACGCATAGCCAAATCCCTGTATTTCGACCGTAACTCCCTTTTTATTTTTCTTCTGAAGATTCAGCTTTATTCTATTGTTGTGGCTGACAAGAACAAGGAATTCGTACGCCACAAGTCCCCAAGGAAACTTATCAAAACGTTCCAAGTCATCAACTAGATGCATATAACTTTCTTCTACCCTTGCTGCTGAGTGTTTTATCCATAACACTCCATACAAAATTATCAACAAAGCAAACCTCAAAGCATCATCATCAACCCCACCCAATTTAGTACAATGCTTCTGAAAGGCTTCTCTAAGTTGGCTGAATGTTATTTTTTTCACCCCTTGGAAATGTTTTTTAAAGAAAAGTGAAGTGCTTGGAGGTTGCTCCCACCCATTAAACGAGAGACCAGTTAACACATGAAACTCAGGTGGCCCTAGTTCCAATTCTTTACCACACACAGAAATACGTAGCAGTCTTTGATCCATAGATTCCGAGACAAGATTAGAATACATCAGATATAGTAGGTGTCCTTGGTACTTAAGCTTATCTAACCCTAGAAAAGCACCAAAACAAGAGTTCTGTAACTGGGTTAGGTTTGTAGCACCTAACCACTGGCGGATTTCTTGAATGTATAGAGTTGGTTGGTTCCGTGGTGATACTTTTATACCTGCACCTAAAACACAAATTTGTGCAAATAAATTTGTGGTCCTCTCGGGATAGAAGTTTTGTTTTATGCACCAAAGTAGAAATTGATGTATGTGGGCCTTCAATAATAGAACTCCCACACAGTAATAAACAAAAAGCATAGTTGTCAGTTGTATACACTAAAAACCCTAAAATATTGAAATGTCCACTACAAAGGAAATGAAAATAAGAAGATGTCCCCTAATATTGGAAACTGCAGAAATACCGAATAGTGGAAGAATTAGAGATTTCATTGGCATTCTTTGCAACACAGGAAGTGTATAATACATGTATCCTCGGATTCGTCCATGTTTTCGCCCGTAATATCTGTCATCTTTTAGGATTATTTGCGATTACCTACAATAATATAACCGCGAACCAGGAAAACACTCTATTAACTTAAAAACACTTGATTTTTGCTACATTCTTTGTGAAAAACTAAAAATGTCAACAAGCATGCAAACATTGAAGAAATTAACAAATTTTGAACGAAAACCTATGGTGTTGAAACTTCGTTCGCTGGGTTATAGCATCGCCAACATGGTTAGGTGCAGAAAAATGTTGAAACTTCACCACCGAAGAACTCCCCCAAAAAAAATGGCTGAGAGCTTGTGTTGTAGCACGCGGGAAGAAGAGAGTGAAAAAATCTTTTGCGTTTATTTTCCCAGCCCGACTGTTGTACTTCCGTTTGAAGCTTCCATTGAAAGCTTGCGGTCTATGGCCCACTATCTAAATTATTAATATAAATATTCGAATATATTTGTGATATTAATAATTTAAGATACCTTAATTCCTGAAATTAAAAAACCATAATAAATATTGCATCTAATTTGTGTTAATTTGTTCTTGCCACTGTTCATATAAAAAGGGGAAACACCAAAAACATTTATTACTCCCTCGTTCCCATAAAGCAAGACCAGGTTTGAAAATTCAAAAAAACAAATAAGTAAATTGGAAAATACTAAAATAAATTTAATAGGAAATAAATAAACTGGAAAATAAATTATATGAAAATAAATTAATCTGGCAATAAAATAAACTCAAAATTAAAATTCAGAAACAAATTCAGTAATAACTAATGTGGAAAAAAATAAACAAACTAAAAACTTAAAAATAAATAAATAAATAAACTGAAAATTCAGGTAAAAAAATAAATAATTTGGAAAATAATTCCAAATCCCCAGCAATCAGGTACCCGTATCGAACTGAGCTTTTCGCAATATTGTACTAGCAAAACAGTATCGGACCATCATTAATAGTGTTTAACTTGCAAATAGACTGAATGGCTAGCACTGATCCATCGGACGCTTTGTAATTGTCGTCGCATGTGACGATCTCCAATACAGCTACCCACCGGTGACATTGATGTGCCAATAGCAAGTGTCCATTCACCGTTGCCTGAATCCCATAACCAAGACTTATAAGTAATCGGTCCTCGCCAGAAAAGCCAAAGCATTTCATTCAGCAACAACAATAGTAATTTATTGAAAGCACCGAAGCGACCAATCCGACTCATCGTAATCATTATTAGGTCCACACCAAATCACACTGGAATGGGGGAGGTACAAGTCCAAATCCCCAGCAATCAGGTACCCGTATCGAACTGAGCTGTTCGCAATATTGTAATAGCAAAACAATATCGGACCATCATTAATAGTGTTTAACTTGCAAATAGACTGAATGGCTAGCACTGATCCATCGGACGCTTTCTAATTGCCGTCGCATGTGACGATCTCCAATACAGCTACCCACCGGTGACATTGATGTGCCAATAGCAAGTGTCCCTTCACCGTTGCCTGAATCCTATAACCAAGACTGATAAGTAATCGGTCCTCGCCAGAAAAGCCAAAGCATTTCATTCAGCAACAACAATAGTAATTTATTGAAAGCACCGAAGCGACCAATCTAACTCATCGTAATCATTATTAGGTCCACACCAAATCGCACTGGAATGGGGGAGGTACAAGTCCAAATCCCTAGCAATCAGGTACCCGTATCGAACTGAGCTTTTCGCAATATTGTACTACCAAAACAGTATCGGACAATCATTAATAGTGTTTAACTTGCATATAGACTGAATAGCTAGCACTGATCCATCGGACGCTTTCTAATTGCCGTCGCATGTGACGATCTCCAATACATCTACCCACCTGTATTGTTGTAAACCAATGAAAGCATCGTCGAATATCATATATTTGTCATCATATTTGAATACTAACCGAATCAAATAGAATCGAATATTTATATTTCTCATTGTATATTTATTGAATGCGAATTTAAAAATTCGCATTCAATAAAAATCGACAATGAATTATTTGATTAGTTTAGAATCGCAATGACGCAGCGCGACTTGCGATGATTGAATGACTTAAGAGTAACATTTCAATTTGATAAATTGAAATGTTACTCTTTTTAAATTATGGAGAATTACTTTAATGCATGTACATTTTGATTCTTTGCATTATTCCTTGGTAAAATTGTATATAATATTATAATTCTTATATATATAATTAGATATTGATGAATAGAAAATTAAATTTGCAGAATAAAGTGAGGAATCCTCCATAAAATTTATAATCAAATGGCGAAAATGTTAGACATAATTTATTTTAGGCCATCCACACACACACACACACACACACACACACACATATATATATATGTGTGTGTGTGTGTGTGTAATCATGTTTCTATGCGAATATCGAATCGAATATCATATATTCATATAAGTATTTGAATATTTATCGAATCGAATCGAATATTTGTTATGGAATACGAATAACACAATTTCGAATTTAATATTTGTTATCGAAGGACGAGTGACTATCTCATTCTTCATAAAGTATATAATATACACAATATATATAAAAACAATATATTAGTCTTACTAAAATTGACCTTTTCTAAATTATAATAATATAAAATATATACTTCATAGAAATATATTTTTGTGAATTAGTACTTTATAAATTTATGAATTAATTAACAAATAAATATAATAAATAATGTAAACTTTGACTGAAGCAAGCTCTTACCCACAACAGATAAGTTAATTAATATTATTGTTCAAATTGGTCTTAATTATCACACTTAATCACGTAAGATTGGAAACCCATATGCTCTTTTCCAAACTTGATGGAATTCCTTTGAAATTAAATGCTTACACATAAATATATAACCATTTCCGACTTAATTAAATTTTGTCAATCACATGTACTACATTACATAAAAAAAAAACTAACAAAAAATAAATACGTAATAAAAGGGAAAAACAAAAAGTGCCATAACAGATTCATTCACCAACATTCTAAAGGGATTAACTGAATTCCCTTGATTGCATAAAATTCGTCGTTACTTTTAATCTAGATTTCACGAGAGTAACTCGGTAAACTGTTACTCGGTGTTTTTGGGCCGTCTAAGTTAGGCTTATCCACCATTGCGCTAAAAAAACTTCCCCCGGTTTTCGTCGGCTGTGGAAGTTGAATTCGACTTTCACTGTTTTCAGGAATTTCTTTAAATAGTGCCGTTACTCGTGCATAGTTGAAAATACGGAATAAAAGGAAAATAAAACATGTGCCATAAAATTCGTCGTTACTTTTAATCTAGAATTCACGAGAGTAACTCGATAAACTTTTACTGGGTGTTTTTTTACCGTCTAAGTTAGGCTTATCCACCACTTCGCTGAAAATACTTCCCCCGGAGTTCGTCGGCTGTGGAAGTTGAATTCGACTTGCACTATTTTTGGGAATTTCTTTAAATAGTGTCGTTAGTCGTGCATAGTTGAACTCACCTTCTTTCATATACACACACATTTCGGGACGAAGCTAGGAAAAATGGAAAAAGTGACAGAATAAAATTTCAAGATTATAGTTGGGCAATGTAAAAAAATTTACATAATTACAAATGTTTACCTCAGCTATTGAATCCCAAGTTTCCTTTGAAGCATTGACCACATTTTTCGCAGTATCATAAACAAAATTTGGTTGATTAATCAACCAAATGAATTGATGATATCGATCTTCCCATTCTTGCACTTTCATATGGTAGTCCTCAAGAGAGATGTCGATATGCAAGTGGTCTCGCATCTCCATTTTGACTCCAAATAAGAGATGCATATTGTGTGAAGAAGGGCCTGGTATCCAAATACCCTCCTAGCGTTTGTACTCCAATTTTCCTAAAACAAGTGACTCAACAGAACAAGTCCACTCCCCGTAATAAAATAGAACGTTTTGTGAGATTGGTTTTGCACGAGGCATTTTCAAACTTTTTTTGGGAATTTTTTGTGTTTAGTAGTCTGTCCTATGAGGCCACCATTTATACTGCTTTCAAAGCCAACGACACAAATAGGCAAATACTCATTTTCAAAGACAAATAAAATAGCCCTGCACAAATAAATAAAGAGCATTGCACAAAATGACATACAATAAAGAATCTTATGTTTCAATGTCTGCCATCATTGGTAATAGAAAACTGTAAAAGAGGCTCATTTTTTTGGAATATTTCATAAATCTTGACAGGAGATCATTACAAATTGGAAAAAGTGGATCTCCACACTATTGGACCGACTCGACCGACGTTCCTAAAGCTACTCAAAGTAAATCCAACTTTTGAAAAGTAACTACATTACAACAACACATGAAACAAAGATAAATATGTTGGATTAAAACACGACAACATTGTCCCTTCACACACATGCTCCAATTAGTCTGAATTGGATTCGGACTCAGGTTCACTCTCGTCATAATCCAGATATTTGAAGACTTCTTCTTGAAACAATTTGGCCAGTGCAACATAATGTGGCTCCCCTCGCTCCCTATAAAACATTTGTGTAGAATTGGTCTATATTTCAACACCGGTATACAAACAAACCAACAAGGAATCATTAGTTGCAAAATAGAACAAACAAATATTCATAAACAAAAGTAAACTGTAAAAGATTACCTCCTGAATTCTCCGCCAAGTCTCATCGGAGGCCCTCACTGTGTTGCTAAGGTCATCCCAAAAGACTCCATGTTCGTGCAAAAGAGACACCCAAGCTTGATACATGGTTTGAAGATAATCGATTTTCGAAATATAGAAATATACACCTTCTTTCATGTTGAATTGTGCATTAAGCGTTTCTTGCACTTTTACAAGGAAGTCATATGACTTAGGAAGTCCTTTTGGGTTACCCTTTGAATCGCTTTCGGAAATGATTAATTCCATTAGCTTTGCTTCCATTGCTTCTGACCATACATTATCATACAAAGTAAAGGTAGACATTTTTTTGGGGAAGATTTTTGGGTTCACAGATTTCATACATTGACATGATAATGGTTACATATAGATAATATTAGGGGTGGATAAAGGTTCACGAGAAAGCATTATAAGCTATACTGACAACCATTTTAACACATCTACAATTATAGGTTACATATTTCAAAGAACTAATGTCAATCGGGCCAGCCCATCGGGTTTCCGGGCTAGCCCTATCGGGTTCCGGGTTAATCGGGTGCGGGCTAATCGGGTTGGAGGTTTTTTCGGGTTGTAAATCTCCAACCCTAACCCTAAACGTTCGGGTTTCGGGCTAGCCCATCGGGTTGGAGGTTTTAAAGGTGTAAAAATAAAATTATTATTTGTATTACATTATTCCTAATGATCTAATGTATAATGTATAAAATATACATAAATATTAAATATATAAATTATATAGCCAAGCATGAAATGCAAAAATATAAAATATTCAAGATTACATGACATATAAAATAAGTTAATAATAATAAAATGTTCAACTTGTTAAAAAAATAAAAATAAAGTATTCAACAATAGTTTGAAATTAAAGAAACAAAGCATCTCAAAAATAAATATAAAGTCTAAATGTTTGAGTAACACTCTTCTTCAACGTTAATAACATTCGGTGCTCCAACTTGATCCATGTCTTCTTGCTCATCATCTTCACCATCTATTAAAAGAAAATAATATAATTAAAGCATAATATAGTTCGATAATTTAAAACATAATAACAAAAAGAGAAATCTTACCATCGGAATATCCATGTAACCAATTACGTGTGCAAATAAGAGCTTGAACTCTTTCGGGAAGAAGCTTATTCCTGTACTTGTTCAAAACATGTGCTCCAATGCTAAAGGAAGATTCGGATGCCACCGTCGTTATGGGAATGCTAAGCACATCACATGCCATCCTAGCAAGTTCTCCAAAGCGGGAAGCATTATCTTTCCAATACATAAGCAAATCAATTTCAACCTTCTCATCCATTGGGGCTTCCTCCAAATAAATATCCAAAAGTGATTTTGAATCGGAAGTTCCACCTTTGTAACTTTTGTATTCCTACAACAAAAATAATTGTACATGAATAAATTAGTATAATTTTAAATATGAATACATTCAAATATTTGAAAATAAATAAATAAATAAAACTTACCTCAAGTTCTTTGTCATTCAAATTCAATCCTCTTCCCAATTCTTGCCTTCTTACTCCTCCTTTTTCTCTCATATATTTATACTCGACCCAATTCAATGGAAGATCATGTGCAACTGATATCTTAGTCATCCAATCACGACATACTTTAGGATCGATTACTTTACTCTTAGCCTTTAACATAGCACCCACATCTCCAAAAGTTGGTTTTTTCTTACACACCAACATATGACGACTAAAAGTTGAAGTTCCTTGTTTCGTACCTTCATATTTCCATCTTTGACCACAATGGTTGCACTTTATGTTCTTTCCATCTTTGTCGGGTTTGTCCTCTGAAAAGTTTTTCCAAACTTCAGAAGTTTTTTGCACTACAAGAATTTGAGTTTTCAGCCACACACGTAAATGTGGTTAAAAGTAAGATTATGTGTGGGTATAGATATTTACCCACACATAATGCAAATGTCAACATGTGTCACAATAAAAGTGTAGAGAAAAGTTTTTACCCACACATATATTTATGTGTGGATAAATCTAACAATATTACCGACATATATATATGTCGCTAAAAGTGTTTCTTATGTGTAGGTAAATATGTTTTTTGTCATAATATAATGTTGATGTGGAAATTACGTGGATGCTGATGTGGCATTTACACGTGGCAATAAATAAGTGTGTATAACTTATGTGTGGCTAAAACTATTTGGATTTTTTTCAATTTAATTTTTATTTTATATTATATACGTATATTATATTATATTATAGTTAATCTAGTTTTAGAAACTCTTAAATTAAATATTGTATGTACAACACATTAAAATATAACATGATTATATAAAAATATTTACTTTATTAATAATATCAAAGTACACATTATTTATGTCACAACTACAAAAAGCATTACATAATAACACTACACAATTGATCAAACTATTCTAATTTTCTACGAAGCTTCGTTGACGAAAAGTAATCCAACGTATTGGTTAAGCTGCATCTTGACATCTGCTTCAGCAGCTATTCTGTAAAGATAATAAAAACATAATATTAATTAACACAACTTAATTGGATTCAATAAGATGAATACGCCACAAAACACTCTTACCTGACAAAATAGAGAAGGTGCAGCTGAAGTTAAGAAAACAGAGTGTGATTTATACCAGATTCCACATTCAAGAAAGTGAAGTAGAGCTTTTGGAAGATCCCCAGTATAATTGTAAAATATTGCCTACATGAAGAGAAAATAAGAAGTGAGCAACAAGAAAGAAAGAAACTTATATTTCAAACCATAATCACAATGACTATCAAGCCAATTTTGTATGCATTCGAATGAAAGAGCACATATACATGCTCATAATCTAAAATATTTCATAAGAAATCAAATGCTATAATGTATATATATGTGTACAGAAATGAGAGAATATGATGGGGTGGGTGTATGTTTTGAGTTTAGTTTATGAGCATATGATGTTGAGATGGGAAGATGGGGGAATGGTGGCAGGCGGCATTCTCGACGGAGAAGCAGGGGCGGCGGCGGCTGAGTGGCGCAGCTGTCCGTCGTGGTGGTGTTGGCTCTCCGTTGATGTCTGTCCGACCGAGAGATGAGGGGTGCGTGGGGCAGGAGATGTGACAGTGGCTCACCGGAAAACAAATGGACGAGGCGACGAAAAGAGAAGTCGAGAGAGAAGGGAGGCGTCCGCCGGCAAGCGGCGTCTGAAAAATAGATGAAGGAACGGCGTCCTAGGGTAGGATAAGGGACTCTACCTTCGGATAAACAAGAGTGAAATGACATCCCAGTTATATGATCAAGGGGATCAGTCGGCTAGAGGGATAGTGGGGATTTTAGTGGAGAAGAGGATTTGGCGTAGTGGGGCTTCTTAATTAGAATGGTTATTAGAGATTGATAAACTCCACTAATATTGTGGAAGTGAGAGATGATAAACTAAAATAATGGATGTAAAATGGCGTAGTGGGGCTTTTTAATTAGAATGATTTTTAGAGGAATTTTTTGTAAATGGTGGTAAAACGAAAATATTTTTGTAAAATAGTAATTTTTTAGCCTATGACAGTTTTTCTGATTAATTTTATATTACTAATAGATGATTATGATAGCAATACTAGTTAATAATACTCAAAAAATATTAATTAATTAGTACTAAAACTTAATTCCTACAAAACTTAATAATACTAAAAAAAAGTTTTAAATTGAATTTACTTAAATTTGCCAAAAAAAAAAATTATAAAATTCATTACCCGCACATATAATTGATAATTATGTGTGGTTATTTTTTTTCATTAGTTTGCCACGTGTGCACAACAAATTTAAAAATAAACTTCATTAAATAAATAAAACTAAGAAAAAAATTGGCGTTAAAGAATAGATGTTACTATTTTTTTTTTGCTACACATTTTAAATGTCAATAACTAATTGAAACTTTCTAATAGATTCACCTACACATTTTTCAAAATAAGTGTCAGCGATTATGTGTGGGTAAAACTTTAATTAAGATTTTCATAAATAATTAATTAAAGCCAAAATATAAATGTGGCTAAAAATATTTTTTCACGTTTCTTACATGTCAAGAATAAATAATGATAAAAATTCATTACCCACACATAGATAATTTATAATTATGTGTGGTTAATAACTTTTATTAGTTTGCCACGTTGGCACAACAAATTCAAAAATAAATTTTATTATACATAAATAAAACTTAAAAATAACAGTAAAATAATAAATGTCACGAAAATGTTTTTGCCACACATTTTAAATGTCAATAAGTAATGAAATTTTTTTGTGTGAATTACCTACACATTTTAACATTATGTGTGGCTAAACTACCACACATTATTATGTGTGGGTAATTATGTGTGGGTAAAAACTCAATTTCTTGTAGTGTTGTCTCTTCTTAAGCTTGGCATCGTCAACAATTTTGACATCTTCTTCACCACTCTCCATATCAACACTTGGAGATGAGTCCTCCATCTTTAACACCTACAACATGAAAACTGATATTATCAGCAAGATGACAACCTAAATTTCAGATTCATAGTACTGGCAAATCACGCAATAAGATACGAACCAACAATATACTTATTTTCTGATAACCCTAAATCCACTAATTTTTTACACTATCAAGTATCAGCAGGTGTTTTCAATGACCATAGGTCCATAACTTCCGGAATGAACGCAGCAAACTAATTTTTTAGTTTGGATCCTGACATTGAAATGGAGTTGAGGGAGTGAGCAGAAATTACCTTCTAGTCTTCTACGGTTCTACCTAGAAATTAGCTAAAAAAACATATGACATGTTTCTAAAAAGATTCATCACCTTCTACGGTTCTACTTCTACCTAGACTAAGAACAGAAATTACTTACCGGAGTTGAGGGAGTGAGCAGCAGTTGCCGCAGACGGCGACGAGCCGGCGATGGCCGCTCAGCGCAGGTGGGAAGAGGCGCGGCGGTGGCAGAGGAGTGGAGGCGCGATGGTTGTAGTAGCTCGCTCTTTTATTTTATGATTAAGAGCAATAAATGCAATATTTATTTATTACATCTTTAAGTTGTTTTAATCCAGCGATTAATATTCAGTTAATTCAGCTTAGAGTTCTGAATTAGATGCCATTACCTGAGGTGACCACGATTGAATTATTGACTAGTTAATGATTTATTCCAGAATGATAATTGACTTAGCCAAGTCAAGTTATTATTTTATTTGTAATAGAAATATTATTTCTATTTATGTAACATTATTACTTGAGTCGTGAGTTTACTCCGAATTGTGAAGTGAATTAAATCTACGGATTTAATTTAGATTTATTCTACGAGTCACGATTTTAATAGACGAAAAGTCAGCTATCAAAATACGAGAATTATTAGAGTATTTAGTATTATTAGCAAAACCCGGGATTAGTTTTACAGATACGCTATACTAGCAAGACCCGGGATAAGTATCAGATACCGCTTTATCAAGATACTGAAGGATTTTATTAATCACATCAACTTTACACTTACAAACACCATCTCTCTCACTCCTAGCTACTCTAGACTATCCCATTACATCAAGAAGAAGAAAAAGGAAAAAGGGGCGTGCGTGAGGGAGTGAAGAATAGCTGTGACAGCAGCTCACCCCCTCCCCTTCCCTCTGTAGCAGCAGTTCGGCCATGCCAAGGTACATCTAGGGGTCTTTCAGCCACCCCTATGACTGCCACAACCTATCCACCCACTGCAGCCTCAAAGCTATCAGCCAACATCCACCCTTATACAACCCAGCCATCAACTTTTTCAAGCTCCCTTAGTGCAACAGAATTCGAAGAAAGAGAGAAGGGATGAAACTTCTGCCAAAACTCCAAGGTAAACCTTGGCTCTAATCCCTCCACTTCCTTCTTGAATTTTCAGCCTGCATTCAATATGAAAACAATCCACAATTCATTTCAGTTCCTATCCTCTGGATTCAACAACAGCAGCAGCCAACCATGCACCAAACATTCGCAAAGCATTCAAGGTATTCATTGAGCTCCATATACTATTTTCCCATCATACATGCTCTACACTTAAGCATGATAAACAAACAATACCAATACATAGTTTCCGGTAATAACATAGTCAGTTTTTATGTGTTATTCATGAGACAGACAATGAGGACTTTCGAAATAGAAACAAACCACTATGGCTAGTTTTACCCCCTGCATAATCGAAGTATAGAAATACTAGAGCTCAATAGAATCATGAACTGAGTTTACAACAAGCTTTGAGTTTCGTTCACAATAGAGTATTAAGAATGAACTTAGCTTTCTTTAAGGAGGGGAGGCTGCCCTGTTCCGCCGAACCGAAGAGCGTCGGCGGAGGCAGAGCTCTGCTGCTCGTCGGGCGAGATGAGGGGAGAACCCGGCGACGACGACGGTGAAGCTCTCGCCAGTTCACAGAGCGGCAGCGGAGGTACCATGTCGATTCGTCAGGCAGGAGTTAGGGCTCCGATTCCAAACCTCGATTGAACATGTGTACGTCTGCCTTGGGTGGAGAAAAGAGGAAGCAGAGCCATGGGGCGACAATCATCGCCGGATTTCGGAACAGAAGCGGCGTCGCGGGAGAAGACGCCGGCCGTTCTCCGGCTTCCGGATTCAGGCGGCGGCGATTTCGATTCAGGAGGAAATTTAGGACTTTCTTTTCTTTCCTTTTCAGTCGATTGAGGGCGGAAATTGGGAGGAGAAATAGAAGGATGGCCATACAGCTCCGCCGGCCTTCAGCAGCAGCGACGCCGCCGGAATCTCTAGAGAGGTGGCCGAGCCTCCGAAATCGACAGAGGAGAGGGAGATGCAAGCTCGGTTTCATGAGGGAATCGAAGGCGGACAAGAGAGAGAAGAGCGCCGGACTCAGGCGCGGCGACGGCCGACGTCGGCCGGAGCCGGAGGCGGCAGAAGCCCTTATGGAAGGGAGCTGTTGATCGATTCTGAGAGAGAGAGAGGGAGAGAGAGAAAGGATGATTGTTAAGGAAGAAAAAAAGAGTTGGGCTGCCCTTATTTCATTCCAGTGGGCCGAATTATTAGAGAATTGGGCTGGAGTTCTTTTTAACCAGGCCCACATTCCATCATTTAATTATTTGGGCCCAGAGTTTTTATTTTTATGTATGGGCTGTCATGGTTAATTGATTGAACCCAGTTTCTTTCATTTTATTAGATTGCCTTATCATTTATTGAGCCCAAGTAGAGATTGATTCTAGAATTATTAATCGATTAATTAGACTCAGTTAATTCTAAATACGGATAAATTTAGAACGAGATTATGAGATTTGCTAAGCGGGTTAGCAAACCCTAAGGCAGTGGATAAATTAGGATTAATAATCCGATATCATAAGATGAGCTTTAATCCTATAGTCTGGATTATTATTAACGGAACACAAGTCATGCATAATTATTTTACGCATTCTCCTTTACTGAGAATTTTTCTTAAGACAAATGTCTTACTTTATATTCTCGCATTAAAAGGTCAAGTAGGCGAGTAAAAGCTAGTCAGGAGTCACTAAGATATGACAAAGGTTTGCTTATCAGGTGGGCATTACTTTCATATATATATCAAATGAGTTTCATATTACTGTTGAACAAGCTATTTCATGATAAAATCTTTGAATTGAAGTTATTTTAAGTATTGTCTTGCCATAAAATGTTTCAATTTCAGTATGATATCTATCTGATGTGGCTTTGCCAATGATGAAATCGAATTCGGGTTCTGAGCAGTTGATAGCTATCCTGCCAGGACTAGTGTACACCAGTGACCGTGAGTCATCTAGCGGGTTGGCCGGTCAAGTGACCGTGAGAGGTGGCCACCTCTCCGGCACACAGTTCCAGATATGATAGATTACAAGAGAACTTAGACTGATCAGTCGAACTTTAAGAATCATAAATGAATTTAGTAAGCTTGGGCTTATTTAGCTAAAACTCCCTTGCTGTACTGTTTATGATGGCACGACAATTTACAGTTTCACGAAGCATGTTTATATGTTTACCTAGGCATACGTGCCCACTGAGTATTTTTGTACTCAGCCCTGCATGTATTTCTAAATGTGCAGGTTGAGCAATGGTTGATGAAGATGAAGTGAGAAGCGGAGCTTTTGTCATAAGTTGATTGAATAAACTCTTGGATACATGTCTTCATACATGTAATCAGATTATTATTTCCGCTGCGTATTCTTAAGTAATAAGCCTTTTGAATTAAGTCGGATTCATCCGAACTTACTAGTTAATTGAATCTTTGTGGCTAAACATAAGTTACATTATAAATGTCCCCTTCGCTCTCAATGATTAAGTTCGATCCTTCATTATATATTTACCCCTTTCTATCCCCGCTTCTAATCTCCCTCCCTTAGTCATGATTTCCCGGCTTAATTATCTTTAATTAAGTCCGGTCGTGACAATGGCGCTGGGCTCAGGTTGGAAGCGGCGTGCTTCTCCGGTGGGAGACAGATTGGAATGGATGCGTCGGAGGGGGAGGCGCGGCGCGGCGGCGCGACGACGTGGCTGGAAGTGGTGCGGCAGAGCAGTGGCTGAAGGAATGGAAGAGACGAAGAGAAGAGTGGAGGTGGTGCGGCAGAGCAATTTCTAACTTTGAAATTGAAACAAACCCTAAAATTTTAATATTTTTAATTTCGTTTTTTTTTTAAAAAATCATCAACCCGACGGGCTGGCCCGCTTCAACCCGCCAGCCCGAACGGGCTAGCCCGATAAGCCCGATTTGTTATCGGGTTGCAATTTTCCAGCCCTAACCCTCTACTTGTGTCGGGTTATTCGGGTCGGCCCACGGGTTTCGGGCTGGATTGACATCCCTAATAATATGTGACAAGTCCTTACTAGCCTGCCACACACCCACTCACATGGTCAAATTTATTCAAACCAATCACATGTGAAACAAACGTTTTTCTGCCACTAATTCACAAGTTGTTAAAAAAAATCAGAAATATACTGCCACAGCCAAAATAGCTCAATGAAATTTAGTCCACCACTCACATGTCAAATAAGACAGGTGAGTGGTAGTGATTCAGCATATTTAGTCAATGGTAGTGATTCACCACTCACATGAAATTTAGCTCAAATGAAATTTAGGCCACCACTCACATGTCAAATAAACCAGAAATATACTGCCACATTAGTGAGTGATGGCAGTGATTAACAGGGAAGGCAGTGCACATAACCTATTACATATCTAATTTTAGAGAGACACCACAATTTAATAGATTCACAAATGGTAAAGAGATTTATGGATTAAAATTCAAAAATTTAAGCCCTAAGTAATCGATCTCCTTCAGTCTTTACGCCCTAAAATAACTACAAGCTGGTGGTCTTTGTAAATATAAAGGAAAAAAAGTAGGTACCGTTTTAGCTATTTAACATGACTGGAGACAAATATTAGTCCTTAAAACCATTCCAATAAGAAGCATCCGTTTCCTACAAATATCGAAACAAAAAAACTATAAGTAACAAAAACAACACCGCATTATGAATGGAATCAAACATGGGAAAACAACTTAAACAACACAATCCATTAAGCCACTTACAGTAATGTTTTTGGTTTGGGAAACAGATTGGCAGCAGACTTTCAAACTTGGCCCTCGCTATTGGATTCCTGAATTTTGGCTACAATGCAATTTCTCATTCTGTGAGAGGTCGAAGTTGGACACTGAATCATCATCTGTGAAGGACATTAAATCAAAAAAAATATATATATATATATATATTAGATAAATGGATTTCAAAGTGTCAATAAAATATAGTAATTAGGTTGCAAGTAATTTACAAAGTGCAAGACATTACCCAAACAAGTTCGCTTCTTTGAACTGTCTGCACCACGTTTGGGACGAGGCAAATCCCAATGTCGACGCAAACGTTTTGAAGGGAACTTTCGCTTTTTCGGTGTTCGCGGGTTTTTAATATTGACAGGTGCTGAATTGGTCCCTTGACTTCCACGATCATGACTCGATTCGGGCCTTGCAGATTTCAATCTGTCAACTTCTTTCACACATTTCACCACAAATTTACTGATTACATCCCGGCAGATCTTATCTCCCTTGCACTCCAACATCATGTTGTAAAGAATTTTCATATGATGGTTAACAAAAACCATATTTCCAATGTTATCCACTGCTACTTGGTCTGCTAAATTTTGTTCACAAGGTAGAATTCTATTCTTTGCATCCTTCCTCCACTTATTAAGTATGAATTGGGCACGCAAACTATCTATATTCAACAGCAAGAAAATCTTCAGTATATGGCGACACAAAATACCTTCAGCTTCCCACATTCGACAAGAGCATGTAGCATTACTTGTAGGACGTGTAAAATGAACAGTTCGAAGGCCATTCATTGATGAACTGGACAACACTCCGTAAACTAACTCATCGCCACCAAAATCATAAGGGTGCTGAATAATCTTCACATTCAAAGAATGAGCCACCTCGCATTCAAACGTTTTGTACACATTGCGCGTGTACACACTCGCAGCATTTCGGAGCAAATTATTATTTTGGATAAATTGCCCAGGGACACCACGACACATAGTATCCTCTTTAGATTCTCGCAAACGCCACTCATGTAGTAGTCTTTCGTATTGGATCACAAACTCATGCAGAGAGGTTGTAGCAGAACATATACCTTTCAAAACCTTGTTCATCACCTCACTCCTTGAAGTGGCGTGTAAGCCGGTTGTGAACTTGTCATTGGTAAAGACAGAAGCCCAACGCTTTCTCAAATTATACATGTTGCGAAACCATCGATTCTCAGTGAGCTCATAATCTTTAATCATTGCCTGCCAAGTAGAATCAAATTCAGCTTCGTTCTCGCAACCGTTCATACAAAAATACCATGTCTTCTTGAAAGCTGCGTTACCATTTAGAGCACCAAAACGAGACGGAGCATTCTGGTTTATGTGCCATTGGCACAAACGGTGACTTGCGGTCTGAAATGTATAATCTAAACCGTTCATGAGTGCTTGGCATTGATCTGAAAATATAATCCCAGGCTCTTTACCGTGCATCGACTCCAAGAAACTATTAAACAACCACTCAAATGATTTAGTTGTTTCATCAGACAAGAAGGCCATGCCGAACAAGACGTTGTTTCTATGGTGATTTATACCAACAAAAGGTGCACAAAACAGATTATACTTATTGGTTCGGTAGGTGGTATCAATCGACAAAACATCCCCAAATACCTCATAATCAACAGCACACCGGGTATCCCTAAAAAAAAAGTTCATCAACCGGCCATCATCATCAAGGTCTACATTCCAATAAAAGTTAGTCTCACTATTTCCCTTGCCAATGAAATACTTCAATAATGCATTTGCATCTCCATTCTCAAGTTTCGTTTGCTTTTTGGATAAATTTACATGTGCATATGCATCCTTTTTGGTAAATCCTACATTCGGTCGTCCACCGGCTTCTTTTTCCATGAACCTATAGGCACTACTGATCTTAATTCCAACTGACCTAAGAGCGTCTAATACAGATTTCTTGGCATGTGACATCTGTCGAGCCGACCTCAACGTATAACACTGATCAGGTGACACTAATTCATGGTTGTGTTGGTTAAAAAAAACAGTTACAGTCCATAGGCCTTCTTCCCCTCTAACGACTCGCAACCTTGCCTTACAATTCGTCCGACTAACTTGCTTCTTGTAACAAGCAATTCGGCCAACCGAACGCTTATTATCTGGATACCCTTCACAAGAACAATGATAAACTTTTAACCGAAGATCATCACTATTATCGAATCTTTTTTGGCTTCCCTTCTTAATACTAAATCCACTTAAAACACCATATTGTAAGTACAAAATATAAATCACATCCAAACTATCATAAACAACACCAACCTGCAATTTTTCCTCAAGTTCATTTCTTATTGCCTTATATGACTCAAACTCCAGATGGAGATCTGATTCTATAATCTCTTCAGACAAGCTACATTCATTGCCCTCAAAATCATTCTCAATTTCTTCATCATCAAATTCGTCATCAGTAACATTCAAATCAATAACCATAATGCAGAAATTAACTAAATCCCAGAAATTCTTATTCACATATATGTATCATAATAATAGTGTCACTGCAGAATAACTCCAAGGCAAGATACACGACGACAAATTACCTACAAAGATATGATTCCAATTAATACATGTAATTCAATTTTCTGGTAATAACACATAAATCTATAGAACAACACCAAAGAATATACTTAATTCCAAAAATTAATAGCGGTAATTTACAAGAACTTCATTCCCATTCAGACAAACATTTAATTTACCCGATATTAACAACAAAATGAGGAAAAAATTGGATAAAAATGAACTTAATTTTCCAAAATAATTCCGGGCATTTAGAACCCCATTAAAAATTACTAAACTCCGGCGAAAGAAGAACTGCTATTGGCGTCCTCGTACAAATTTGTACTGCAAGCTTCATTAATTTTGATTCACTTCAGGCAACCCAAAATCGAACAATGCCATTTTTCTCCGGTACCTCGCAAACACATTCTGAAATGCTGACCAAATAAGCCCGCAAAATAATACGAAACAATATATACATATCTATTTCCACGGTTCAAATTATTACCTTTCAAAAAAGAAAAAGATGGAAGAAAGTAAACCGATGAGGGATCGGCAACAAATTAACGAGGATAACCGGTCACAGTTGCGGTCGATGCAAGAAAGCTTCAAAATTTCAACGTTAATGACGATTTTAAAACTTGTCCGATGTACCAGCGTGCCCTGTAAGCTTCAATTTCAAAAAAGCGCTGCAGAAAAACATGAACAGTCTATATCCTGGGGGGAACCGGGCTCAAGGCTGGTTTTTGGTAAACAAAAAATCGGTATTTAGTTATGGACCGAATGTTGAATTCAAATAAAACGGAGGCCACGTGTTTCAATCCGAGCGGTGGTCCTCAGTGAGTATGACCTAGCATGGACTTTACTAAAGAGATGTCATTTCGGCCATGACTAGGGCTGGGAAGATAGGGTTCGGGGTATAGGGTATCCGATTACCCGACCCGAAAAAATCGGGTATCAGGTACCCTATACTCGAAAAATTAGGGTTCGGGATCGGGGTCGGGTATTTAGGGTGTAAATAAATCGGGTATCGGGTATACCCGAAATACCCGATTTTTAATTAAATATATTTTAAAATATTTAATTAAATTTAATTTTATAAGTTTGAATTAATTCTTTTGAAAACGTACACAAATATACCCAAAATACCCAATTTTTAATTAAATATATTATTTGTTAATACATGGAATTGAAAACGTACACAATTATATAGGGCAAGGGCTAAAAATAGGGGCCACATTTTTTTTATTTTTTTTTAAAAAATCGGATATTAGGGTACCCGAATACCTTATTAACGTCAAATCGGGTAATTCGGGTACCCTAATACCCGATTAACCCGAATTCACGGTTTGACTTTGAAAATTGCAATTTTCACCGGGTAATTTAGGGTACCCGAATACGTGACTCGGGTATTAGGGTACCCGATTTAAAAACGGATTTGGGATCGGGTATAGGGTTTGCGTCTTATTCGGGACTGGGTACCTGATTTTTTCAGGTAGGGTACCCGATCCCTACTCGATTCCCAGCCCTAGCATGACAGTTTTTATAAATATTAAACTATAATTATAATTTCAATGAGCCATATTATAACATTCTGGACTCAAAACATTTGACATTTTTTACAAATATTTGATAGTTCATGATTTTAAAAGATAAACTTTTATCATTCAATCTTTTCTTAAATAAAATAATACTTCTTCTGTTTCGTTGCTAAAAAATACTTATTTTATTATTTTGGTCCGTCCCCAACAAATATAACCATTCCATATTTTCTTTTTAATAACTACATATCACTCGCTATAGCTCTCAATATTACTCATTATTTACCAATATTACAACACACTTAATTATAGCCATCAATATTACGCGTTATTTACCAATATTATCATTCTACACTCACCATTTAATCAAATTAATCAATTTAAAACTACAATAAAAATAAGACCCTTGCTCCGTCCACAACCACACCACATTCAAATATTTTTTTTAAATTCACATCATTACAAAATGTCAAATGAGTATTTGTTAAGTGACAGATGCAGTAATACTTTAAAATTTGCAGTTATAATTTTCATAATTTTAGAATCAACTCTAAACTTCAATTTTGTTGCATGAATCGATGATCATCAGAGAAAAGAAATTCGATTATCCAAAAACTTCAACGTCAACTATTATCCTAAATTCCTAATTGGTCCCCCTTAAAAAAAAAGAGTTAATATATAGAAGTGTTCACTTTCATATTGTAAAATTAAAATCTAGCCCATGAAATAAAAATATTAAAAAATGGCCAGTTTTTTAGCAAAAAGTCAGAAATACCCTTCCCCTTAAAATATTAAAAAATGGCCAATTAGAAATACTCTCTCTCTAACGTGTTCTCTCTCTCTCTCTCTCTCTCTCTCTCTCTCTCTCTCTACGCTCTCCCACTTCTCTCGCTTTCTCTCTTCCTCCCTCCTTCTTTCTCTCCTCCGGCTAAGCGCCGCTGCTCCGATCACCGCTGCTCTCGCTTCGTCCACCACCGCCAGAACATCAAGGCTCGAGCTTCCAAGGAACAGCCGCCGCTTGCGCGCTTCGTCATTCATGTTTCCACCTCCGCCTCCAATCGCAAGCCCTATGTTTCCCCCAGTGCGTATCTCGATTCAGTATTTTTTTATGTAGTTTTTGTTGAATTTGCTCGGATTTTCTCTCTGCAGTTTCGTTTGTTTATTATGTTTGTTCTGTTTTTGTGAAGATTGAACGAGACCTTCGTTCTGGATCTCAGCGACTTTTCGGCCGATCTCGTGCATGATTTACTGGCGCCACTTGTCGGCCTCTGCCAGGTCGCGGCACTCCGACACCAGGTAGGGGTGGCGCTCCTTCGGCTTCTTCTTCTCCTCTTTTTTCATGGTGATGAAACGGTTCAGCATCGGCTGCGCTTTCTCTTCATTTCGAGCCATTGCGGAAGAATTGGGGACAAATTAGGATTTTGGGCAGGGATGAATAAACCCTAATTTTGAAGTTCTTGTGAGTAGTGTTGATGCAAATTGGGGTTGTCCGGACCTATGCCAGCAAGGGCGATAATAATTCCGACGGCGTCGAGGTCTTTGATGAGGATGCTGATGATATGTCCAACATTTGTTAAAGTAGGACTCTATTGATTAATGATGTTGAATTCACAATTACATCTATGAATTCACATTTTAATGTTTTTCAATTCACAACCACATCTATGAATTCACAACTTAATATTCTCGAATTCACAACCTGATCTATGAATTCACAACTTAATGTTCTTGAATTCACAACCAGTTCGATGAATTCACAACTTAATATTCTTGAATTCACAACCAGATCTATGAATTCACAATCAAAATAAATTATAGTTTTAGTTGTGAATTCAAACTTTAAAAACTCAAATTCACAACTACTTGAATTCACAACCAAAATAAATTCTGGTTGTGAATTCACAACCAAAACATTCTGGTTGTGAATTAAATTTTGGTTGAGAATTCGACTGGTTGTGAATTCACAACCAAAAAAATTTGGTTGTGAATTCGACTTGTTGTGTAATGCGCAAATTTTTAAAGGGGTGATGTTTAAAGGGTAAAATGGTAACAGTGGCCATTTTTCAAGTTTTTTTATCTTAGTGAACAATTTTTAAATTTACTCAAACAAATAGGCCATTTTCAAAATCCACTAAAAAAAACCCTATTAGTATTATCCTAATTGACCGACATCTCTCTATATATTTTTTCTTTCATTATGCAAAAATAAATTTTCTAAAATTATATATGTTGAAATTGAGAAATTATCAAATCTCTACGTTTATCAATTATGCACCATATATAAAAAATATTTACATAATACTCACTCCATTTTATTAAATTGCGATTTTATTAGAAAAGGAAAAAGAAGAAAAAACCTAAGAACCCTTGAAAGCACAGAGAAGCAAACTAAGGGCCGAGCCTCATTAAAATCTCTTCAAAGAAAACCCAATGAAAAAAACTTTGAAGAGGAAAAAGAGTACTCGTCTAGAGACGAAAAAACACAAAAGAGGAAAAGAGCGGAAAGGACTACTTCCAGAACTCCGGCCTAACCATCGCCTTGAAGCAGACCTGACCCTAATCCCCAAACAGAAAACACAGTAAAAAATAAAACCGAAACAATGCAAAAGAGCAAGAGAAAAAACCAACCCCGAGACGCAAAAAATTAAGAGAAGAAAAAAATCAAGCAGCAAGAAGGCCTAAGCAACAACAAGTATAGCTCAAGAAACAAGGCAGCCCCGCCATCATCAAAGAAGGAAACGGCGGGAACAAAGGCACCAAACGCCTCGCCAAATAACTCTTGTCGCTGGTAAAACTATCACCACGACGCAACCAACGGAACCCGACCTTATATGACCTAGAATCTAGCACACCAAAAAACTGAAAAAGGCCTATAAAAGACATTCCCACGCCACGACCATCAAAACAAAACCATCATCTCAAACGAATGTGACTCTGAGTAGCCATATCAAGATGCACAACTGTTTTAATATCCTCAATAGCATAAGGCCACCAACCCTCCTCTTTGCTATAATTCGCCATAATATCCGCCACTTTGTTACCCTCACGAAAAATGTGAGAAATCTGAAGATGAAAACCAGGAAAGAGACGAAGAACCTTATTCCATAAAGCAATGAAACGCCAAGGAACAGTTGTAGAGCGCTCCTGAAGCAAGTGAACGATATACATTGAATCCGACTTAATCTATAAATAATGTCATCCCCTGTCATGAGCAATAAGAATGGCTTTGATGACCGCAAGGAGCTCCGCTTCAAAGGCAAAGCCCACCCCTCTCTTTTAATGAAAACAATCACGAACCCAACTAAAGTTATCACGAAAGACCCCACCAGTAGCAATATTACCCGGAGCTCCCATCGCAGACCTATCCGTGTTAACTTTAATCCAAGGAGACGTCGGAGGCCACCAATGAACAGTGATAAAATCCGGCGGAGGAGCCGCACGAGTAGCAACACCAATGGCTCTGAGAATAGTATAATCTTTCCAAGAATTATCCATATGACCAAGCTTAAAGTTATTCTCCATCTTCTTAAAAGAAACCTTGACGATATGGATGATCCGCCTATGATCAAAACTTTTATTGTCATAAATGCAAGAATTCTTTTGAATCCAGATAGCCCATAAGATAGCAATAATGTCAGTGCTCCAATAACTATCCAACTGAGAACTAAACTTATAACCCTACACCCCAACTAAAAAGCTATGACTATCAATAACAACAGCAGCCTCAGTTAAGTGAAACCAGCTCACGAACTCCATCATGTTTGACTAGCATGTACTCACTCCATCATATTTGACTAGCATGTACTTCTTTTTAAATTGTCCCGTTTAACTTTGGCTTATTAATCGCCTCAAAAAAATAAACTTTGACTTATTAATTTTTAAATAATTATTTTATATTAATAAGATTATATAATTTTATTTTATAATCTTATCTTTCTAAATAATTGAAAAAATAGGCCAAAACGGCTTCTAGTAATGAAAAATATGTTTACTTTTTTTTCGAGGTGCCTTTTTCCCCCCTTAAAAAAAATTTACAGTCTCTCTTTTATTAAAAGGGAAAAAGGAAAAAGGAAAAGAAAACGGAAAAAGGGATTTCGCACAATACGAGGACAGGATAGGGCTTAAACCAAAAACGTGAATGAAATATAATCATAATCGAATCATAAAAACGAGTAGTACTACTTATTTCATCCTTGCGTGAAAAATACAGGGGTAATTATCTCGTATTCTCGTTGCTCTCTCTCTCTCTAAACTATTCCTCTCTCTCTCTCAGCTCTCTCGCTTCCCGAGGTACGTGTATATATGGTCGTTTTGTATCGTGTGTGTATTGTGTATGTATAATATAATGCTTTGTGCGCGGTTTGATTACTGGAAGATGCTAGGGTTTTTTCTTCTTTCCCGAAATTAATGCGAAAATATATATAAGTTGCGAAAACATAGAAATTGGGATGGACTGATTAACCCACTGTTTTTTGTGATTGAATATATATAAGTTGCATTGAACTGTGAGCTGAAGTCTAATCTTTCTGTAGATACTCCGTTGTTTCTCAGGTTCGCCGACTCTGACTCATCTTTATATTTTATTGCAGTTCCCTTTTTTCGTTTTATGCTCCGAAGCAGCAGAGGAGATGTTTAAGAACACATTCCAGTCCGGTTTTCTTTCCATCCTTTACAGCCTGGGGTATGCTTTCTTTTTTTGTTTAGTTTGTCTGGAGGCATTTTTCATTCACAAAGCCATATTCTCGCTTCAGTTGTTATTTATTCGCAGCATATTGCGTTTCGTTTTTTCATCTGCGGTTTTGATTTTGTTTATTTTTTGGGTTATTTTCTTATTCCTCAGGAGTAAGCCTTTGCAAATATGGGATAAAGAAGGTAGGTCTTATCTTCTTTTACATTTGTCATTTTGAATGCTATTTTTCCACATCACATGTTATGCTAATGCTGGTAGTTTGTGGATGTTTTCTGGAATTACAACTGTTTATTTATGTTTAGAATAAGGGTATCTTTTTCTTTGCATTGGTTCTTCGCAGTCTGGCTCCTTTTGAACTTCTTACAAGTAAGAAAATAAATTGAGGGCCTGGATATATGGAGGAATGGCCTTGTTGTTAAATGCAACATGGAGTGAATATTTTTTGATATTTTTCTTGAATCCTATTTTATATGACATACTGTTACCAGTCCTAGTATATCTGGATGGAAGTAACAAAGGGTTATATGTTCTAATTCTGTGTACACATATTCTGTAGTTAAACATGTGTTTGTGATTCTTACACTTTATTAGCCGGCATTTTCCTTTTAGGCTTACGGTTATATTGAAAAATTGTTACAGTTGTCAATGGCCAGGTCAAGCGGCTGCAAGATGATGACATACAATCTAATGTCCTCGAATTAGTGGGGTCGAATGTCCAATCCACATATATTACCTGCCCTGCAGATCCAACTGCAACGCTTGGTATCAAGCTTCCGTTCTTGGTTATGATTGTTAAAAATACGAAGAAGTACTTCACGTTTGAGATTCATGTGCTTGATGATAAAAATGTCCGCCGAAGATTTCGAGCTTCTAATTTTCAAGTCTGTAAGTTTTCCCATGAAGTAATTTTGTATCAAAAATATTTCTTCATATATGATATATGTGATTATTACTACTCTTATCCTCTTCCTTTATGTGAATGTGCTATCTAATTTAATACAACTTGGGCATTATTTCTAAGGATGTTTTTGTGAGTCGTTCCCTTAAATGGAAATTTAGGATCACGACAGAAAGACAAGTGGTTTCTCAATGAGAGCATAAAGCAAAACATTCTTTCTCTTCTCTGTTATTTGCTTTATCTACCAAAAGTCAATGACTTCATTAGAGCCAAAAGTGATGGTTCCTTATCTGTCAATTTATGATTCTCTTACTTTTCACCTTTTTATAATGAAACAATAGGGCCGAATGGCCCTATTCAATATACAACATCAAATTTTGTCCACCATTTGAAAAAACATAAATTTTGGCCATTTTTTGTATGTCATGACTATTCTACCCTTCTCTCTCTCTCCTCTCTCTTTCTCCGGCGGCTCCTCTCTCTTTCTCATCTCCCTCTCTCTCTCCAGCGGCTCCTCTCTCTTTCTCATCTCCCTCTCTCTGACTCAGCGGCTCCTCTCTCTTTCTCATCTCCCTCTCTCTCTCTCCAGCGGCTGCGCGGCAGCGGCGCCGAGCTTGGAGAATTCGTCGGAGCTCTCGCGGCAGTGGTGGAGGAGATCCTCCCTCTCTCTCTCTCTCTCCAGCGGCTGCCGCTCTCTCATCTCTATTTCTCATCTCCCTCTCTCTATCTCCAGCGCGCGGCGGCGGCAGATCTGGTCTGATGAGGCGGCGGCGGTGGATCTGATCTGATCGTTGCGCCGCCTCCTCCATCGGCAGATCTGATCTCTGCCTCCTTCGATTTCAGTCATGGCAGATCTGATCTGATCTGTGTGCTGCACGTATGGCACTTGTGACACTATTAGTGCCATAAGTGCACACTTCCCCCTAGGGTTTAGATATTCCATTTAGTGTTTAGATTATCCATTTGAGGTTTAGATGTTCCATTTAGGGTTTAGATTATCCATTTAGGGTTTAAATGATATTGTTTCTGTATTTGTGCTGCATGTATGACACTTATGGCAGTATTAGTGCCCAAAATGATTATTTTACTTGGTTTTATTTTGGATTTCCGTTGGCACTTATGACACTAATAGAGATTAGTGCCATAAGTGCCAACGGAAATCCAAAATAAAACCTAAGTAAAATCTTGGCACTTATGGCACTAATAGTGCCATAAGTGCCTAACCCGACCCGGCACGCGACCCGCGTGCCGGATCCTACCCGGTCCGCCTCATTAAGGGTAAAAACGTCCAAATCAATAAAATTGGCTAAATTTGTGTTTTTTCAATATGTGGCCATAAATTGTGTTTTATGATTCATTTTGGCTACTTCAAAATTTTACTCTTTTATAATTGTGCAGTTGTGAGGTTCTTTTTTATAGTTTTATGTCTTGTTGACTGTAAATTTTCTCTTGAACTTCTGTTTATTATTTGAGTCGTATAGTCATAATTCAGATGCTAGTTGGACTCTGGTGGGAATGAAATCAAGATATGTTGATAATGACTGCTTGACTGGATTTAAACTCTTGAATCTGTACTGTAGTCACCATTGTCCAATGATAATATTTATTTAAGTGTTGTCAGTTGTGTTGCCCTAGGGGTGGTAGAAGGACGTTGAAATAGATAAGCGACTCCAAGTGTAACTCCTCAAACAGTTCCTACAAGTGTTCACTAGGAACTTCAATAATTTATACCCAGCCTAAAGTTGTCCAATTGTAGAAAATATACCCGTTTTGAATTAATTGGCTTTTCTTTGATGAAAACTATATCTTTCTGTATGATTCTTAATGCCTTGTATTAATTTTTGTTCTATGAACCCCTCTGTTTCAGGCTGTCACAAGAGTTAAACCCTTTATTTGCACCATGCCCTTGAAGTTGGATGAGGGCTGGAATCAAATCCAGCTGAACCTCACTGACCTTACTCGACGTGCATATGGAACTAACTATGTTGAGACTCTGAGAGTTCAGGTTCATGCCAATTGCCGCCTGAGAAGGATCTATTTCTCTGATCGCCTTTACTCAGAGGAGGAACTCCCACCAGAATTCAAACTATATCTCCCAATGCAGCAGGTATGCTTTATTATATTGTCAAACACTTCAGGGCATGGCTGGTATGCAGGAATGGAATGGTGATTCCTGCATCCATTCCCAATCCTATAGCTGGTACCATTTTTGTAATGGGAATTATCATTCCCGATGGAATGCTTATTCCCATGTATATGGGATTAGTCATTCCTCTCCTCCCCCATGGTATTATGTATTCCCACGGATATGAGACTACTATATAATAAAAATTTATCTAATAATAATAATAATAATAATAATAAATAATAATAGTAAAATATAAAATAATTTTAATAATAATATTATTAATATAATAAATAATAATTGTAAAAATAATAAAACGACTTTAGTAATAATATAATACAATAAAATTAATAATAATTGTAAAAATAATAAAATAATTTTAATAATAATAATAATAATAATAATAATAAATAATATTATTAATATAATATACAATAATTGTAAAAATAATAAAACAAATTTAGTAATAACATAATATAATAAAATTAATAATAATAATAATAAATAATATTAGTAATAATAATAAAATAATTTTAATAATAATAATAAATAAATAATATTAATAGTAAAAAAATAATAAATGATAATAATAGTAAAACAATAGATGATTAATAATAATAATAATAATATTAATAATTTATTATTATTATTATTATTGTGTTAATTTTATTTCATTTCTATCCATTCATTCCTTGTAAATACCAACCATAGGAATCATATATATCATTCCATTCCCATTATCATTCCATTCCAAAATTCATTCCATTCCTTTCTAATTCCATTCCTGCATACTAGCCATCACCTCAATGAATAGGATTTTATGGTTGAGCATTGAGCTTTTTCTTAAAAAAAAATCGTCTGCAGAAAGTCTGAGAGCGTTGGAGAAAGCTCTGCCTGCCTCATCCCTGGCGTCGGAGATGGCTGGCGTAGAATAAGTTCATCACTCATGTCTAGAGAGGTTTATTTGTTGTAATACATACATGACAAGTAAGAAATGCAATTGCCGGTTGACGTGGTCACTCTTTACAATCCGATTTCAAAGCTTGTTTTTAGTTGGTTTGCTGGGATGCTAATTCATGTATATGTAGTCTGCTTCTTTGTTACTTCGTTGATTTGTTGTGTATGTGAGAAGACAGCTCCATTAAACATGTTGCTGGAGTTTCCTATTCTAGGCCTTATTCCTGTAGTACTTTGTATCAGAGGTTTAATTGATGGAAAAAAACATAGATATTTATCTCTATTTGCAATACCACCTTTCAATTTTCTTATTTTTGGTCGAAAACTGTAACTTAAATAAAAAAGAAAAAATAAATAAAGTACGCACTGAACTCGGGCATACCCAAGGGAAAATCTAAAACGACTTTGAACAAACATTTAGTCGAGTGGTGTCTGCATTCAAAGGATAACAAGCCTAAGTTGGGTTAGATTAAGGCTCTTACCACCTTTTAATTTTCTTGCAATTATATGATGTCATTGCTAAAACAACGTATTCCATGAAATAGAACAGTTCAATGATGTATTTCAATTGCAAAAAATTTAACAAATGGTGTCATGATTGCAAATTGTGTGAAAATTTCAAATTCAAACCAAAAAAAATGTTATTATTGGCATAGCAATCCAATACATAATATCTATTAGATACAACATTTGTTGGACAAATCCAAAACCTGGCTTGTACGAAGTCACCAATAAGAGCTAAATCTAAAATATATATATAGTTTGGGCATATGTATTGATCAAGATACAACATCTAAGTCAGCATCGGCATCCGTCTCTCCATCAACCATTCCAGTATCTCCTTCAATTTGGCCTGCTTCCAAACCGCCATCTGTATCAGAGTTGTGTTTCTGATGCTCATCACCCTCACCACTTCCACTACCATCACCATCCGCACCCGTTGTGCCTTCACCGTCGTTTCTGCCCCCGTCCATGTCAGTCTCACTCGCAGGTGTCGCAATCTACCCCAAACACCAAAGGTTAGATAACAGACCAAGGTTGAGCCAGATCCATGCAGAATTATCTGCCACTTGTTCATGAAAAATGCAAAATTGAACCTCAAACATCAACTTCCCCACAAAGTTATCGTTACTTGTAATATAGTACTCCCTCCGTCGCCAAGATTATGTAAAAATTACTATATCGGGCGTCCGCCAAAATTATGTCACCTTCCTTTTAAGGCAATGGTCCCACCATCTTCTTTAATATTTTATTCTTACTAACACTCTTTATTTACAAAAAACCCACCCCAAATTCAATCTCAACCACACATCTCATAAAGTGGTGGGACCTTTCTCCACTACATCAAAATCATCACTAATTTTATTAAATCTTGTGCTCAATCAATTTTACATAATCTTAGCGGACGGAGGGAGTAATTTTTTTTGGTTGGGACTGAAGATTACAACAGACCATAAAAAAACATCAGTTATAGGACTTTGAGGCATAAAAATTTATTATGACTTATACTCTCTCCGTCCACGAAATGAGTACCCATTTCGGGACGGCACAGGTTTTAAGAAATGTATTGAGTGTGGTGCAAGTGGAATAAGGGTCCCACTTTTTGAGGATATTAATTAAAGGGTTATGTGGGGTACACTTGCCAAAAAGGGAAATGGATACTCATTTCGTGGACGGACTAAAAAGAAAATATGGGTTTTCATTTCGTGGACGGAGGGAGTAATTACAAATGACAACTGACGAGTAATATATTGGAGTAATAGGTAGACATCATATTATATAAATACACACATCTCAACACCCCCTAAAGATATATACCATAATGCTACTTTGACAAAATTTGGTGTGTGAAAATCAGTGCTGATAAGATTTTTGAGCAAGTAGTTGCTCTCCAATATCTTGTTGTATCACCGGTTAGGATTTGCAAACAGGCAATCACAGTACTTTTTCAAAATAGTGTTTTGCACAAAAATTCTTGGGTTTCGTAGTAAATGATTATGCTATTTACTTTGACCAACCACCCTTTGCTGACAGCTACCCAACGCAGCAGAATGTCAGACTGAACACTAAATTATGGAGATATGTTAAATACCTGAGTGTCTTCGACTTGCTGCACGGAACCTTTTGTCTCTTCCTTCTTGGCACGCTTGGATCGATCACCTGGTTTAGCTTGATATTTTGACCGCACATCAAGTGGCAAAAGTTCCAAGGGAACAACACCTTCAATGCCATGTTCAGTAAACTACAAAATAAAATAATTGAGTTCATCTTAAATGCTATTCTTTTCAGATGTTTGGGTACTATATCTTAACCACAAAAGGACATACTCGCGAAAATCCTTCCAGATCTTGTCGCGCAGAAAACCTCAAACCTTTCCAGCAATAAACCTGCAATAGCATTTGAAACACTTGGGTAATGTTAAAAGCAAAAGTGTTTACGGTTTAGACAAGATGAATTCTTCATAGCATTGGTGCAACCAGAAGGAGTTAGAATACTTAAAAGAGGACCTCGGAGCAAAGAAATTTGAACATATTGTGCAACATAGAGCACAAGCACTCATAAAGAAGACTAAACAAGCCAATGTGACAAAGATGAATACGAGTAAAACCCAGAAAAATTTCAAAGGAAAGGAAGAAGTAAAACTGACTCGGCTATTTTTGTGATGATATTCTTCTTCTATTCCAGCAGATTCGTCCATCTGTTGTTTACAAAATTAGAGAACAACTAAATACAATTATGCCCAAGAGCTCATTTAGAAAAAGAGGTAAGATGGACTCACATCTTCAGCCAACGGTTTCCAGTAATCCATGATGGCAGGAGTACGGACACGTTGAGGATCTGTTAGAGCATTCTGAAGAAATAAACCTTTATCACTAATAGTGGGAGTAATCATTTAACATGGTCAAAAAACACAAGAGAAACATATCTATATTTCATTACTGAGGATTATTTGACCACAAATACAGTGCAGCAGCTATCACATGATTATGCATATGTTCAGAATAGAAAGTTGTACACAAATTCTTGTCCCTGAAATCAAGTATTGAATATTGATACAGTTCAAAGAAATTTAAATTGTCATGAGGTTTGTAGGTACAAAATGATAGAAGGTACATGCATTTTCCTTTTTGTACAATACGAGTATCCTAAGTTGTATTCTTCGCTACTGGGAACAATAATCAATTGGCTCGTAGCTCAACTTCCATTAACAGATCCTGCAGAGAAATGAAGATAAGAAATCCCTCCCTCCAGCAATTCATAAGTTTGATGAGATCACTTACTTTCATCTCAGTCATGAGAAGTAGAATTATGAACTACAATAGCTTAGAATCAAAAAATTAATATTTTGATAGGTGATCAGCAAACTGACATGAGTTTTAATCGTGAAAATATTAAGAAATGGTTCCTTTCTAGAATGCTGCATTCAATCCTAGGAGTTACGTGAAATGTGGCAGGATTTATAAATTAGCAAGAGCCACAGCATTGAAAACTGAATTATAAGATAACTAGAAAAGAATAAAATCAGTACCTCAATATCTATCACTCTTTACTATGTAAATAATGAACTCATTAAAATCAATGAATCTAAATAAAGTATAAAAACGTAAAAGTTATGAGAAATTTACCGGGTTCTGATCAGCCCATTTCCACAACTGAGACAGTTCCTTATTCCCCAGTCTCCACCGAGGACGACTAATAGATATGCCCAAAGAGAGAGAGGAGGGGTCAGGTGGGATAATATTTTCAGTAACATATAAATGTAAATGTACGTCTTGGATATATTCTACAAGTCTGATCCTGAAAAGCATCACTTTAGCATCTCAGCTTTAAGTTATGCTAGTTCTCCATTATGCTTCTCAAGTGCACAAACATTATCATTACTATGTTTTGAATCAGAAGACTCTCACAGGAATAACTTAGTTCTACAATCTCTGTTTCTGTAATAGGCCCAAGTGCATATACTTCCCCATCAAATTTACTATATATCAAGTTTTCTATGCATGACTAACGTATCGGTATAACACAAATAAAGTATCATGAGCCAGCTCTTGTGGAGTGGGATACCTAATGCATGGATGTCTAAAGATAGCTATTGCCTCAGGTAACCTAATGAAGCTAATTCTGACAGAAAATTATAATAGTAGTTTATTACCGCTTCCGACCACCATCTTGAGCTAGCTTTTTCTCTACGGGTGGTTTTTCAAATGGAGGGCAACCATCACGCTTCCACCATACCTAGAGAAGGGGAATAAGATCAATTTGAAAACACAAGAGGGCATCAATAAAAAAAATTCCAAAAGTCCCATAGAAAACAGATGCAACTTGTGATACTTGCCCAGTTCCTCTCACGCTCCAAAATATGCTCAATGCTATGAAGGAATTCTTTCCCTCTAGGAGGTGTCATCTCTAGAAGCTTCTTCACCCGTTCTTCACAAGTTTTTATCTCCTCTTTCTAGAACCACAAATGGTAAAGAAATTACTATGGAATTCAGGGCACAAATGAAAATGCATACATGTGGATGAGCAAGAAAGAACAAACATTATATTGAATTATTGCAAGGCTACAAGCGCATAGCTCTTTCATGTTATGACATCTTCAACAGTGAAAAATCTGGCACATTCGTTTATAATGATTCAATATCTTAAATTTTGGACGTTAGGCATGTTCCCACATTGGTCTTTCAGGGTAATTGAAAACAATTATGGATTAGTGATGTTAAAAGATCAAAATTCAAAAAGAGTTTTGGCTCCTATTTCCCATCTTCATTCCTTCTTTGTCAGTGCTCTCTTCTTATTGTCTTTTCTCTCTCCTCGGATGTTGTAGAATTTCTACCTTCATCTCCTTCCCTTTATAGCCCCACTCCATTGCCTCTTTGACCCTACTTGCAGCCACTTGATCCCTCTCTCATTTTCCTCATTGAAAATTAACAGAGAAGTAAGAACTACTGGTAAAGATGTTCAGTCTAATTTTTGGGCATCTACACCTTTTAATTTCTACAATTATGATTCAATATTTAGAACTTAAACTAGTCCTTATCTTTTCGTTTTTTCACAACACAAAGTACGACAGTTAGATCTGTCAGTGCCAAATCACATGCCAAAAGAACAAGTCATTCTATATCTTGTAAGCATCACTTACTTGGCATATATATGTGTACAGTGTACACATCCAAATTAGGAACAACTTCTTGCCTACATCTTTCTTATAGATTATTTGACAAAGACACGTATGATGGCCTTGAAAGTTCATAGAAGAAACGAATCTAAAATATAAAAATCAAATTGGAAGGGAAAATAGAAATCCCCAGGTAATGAAGAAGGATAACAAGATTCAAATTATAAACCAACCGTTGTATCCGATGGCAAATCTTTGTCATTTTTCCCAGGGGCCTGAAGGAAGTAAATATTAGTCAAATACTTTTTAAAGATCATATATACTGTTAAAAAGGAATTAGAAATCAACTCAAAACAAAAACAAAGCAAACAAAAGCAAAGAAGAAAAGAAGCATCATCTGACCTTGCAAGATTACTAAATTTGGGAATGTAGCAACATTTGACTGAACAAACTTACCTAGAATCGGGAGCGCTTGATACAGAACAATGATGTCATGTTTAATTATCACCAATTTATTTGCTCTCAGAAATAAATGGAATTTATTACACATAAGTTTCTCTTAATAGCACATTACAGAAAGAAACATGCAGAAGGTAACCACTTGAAAATGATTTGACACTTTCCAACAATGACATATACAGCAATCCGTAATTATCTACAGAATAAATGACATTCATCCCACAGCATAGGGATTTCAAGTAGTTCAAAAAATTATAAATTATAAATTATCAATTATTTGTATATGACCTAATTGAAAATGAAAAGGCAGAAGTACCTTTAAGTAATCAAACAAAATAAGGCACTGAACCAGAATGTGTCGTCGAAAACTTGGATCTTTTAACTGTGATAAGCCAAGAATGAGAGAATACTCACAATAAAGATTATCTGTTTAAAGCAGGTTATTATATTGAAAAAAAAAATCCTATCATGCAAAACTCCCACCTCCAGACCCATTAGATTACTGCTGGTGAGATATTTTATACTGAAGTTTGACGCTTCATCCTCAAGGTTAATAGCACTGCCCTCTTCATCCCTCAGAGGCTGAGCCTCAAATGTATTCAACACGACCTAAATATCCAGATTTTGGAGAAAGCATGATGACAAATTCATGTATGGTGCAGGATGTCCTTAAGAAAATTCTAGTAGAGTTTTACCATCAAACTGGAAGTAAATTTTTGCCACTTTGTAACAGTGGAAGCTAGAGAAGCAGGATTGGAAAAGGATTCCTGAATAGCAAAGGGAGATATCAATAGTGCACAAATCAATATCAGAATAAAATATCTTGAAAATGAATCAAAACAAATAGCTCTGAGTATTTCACTTGAGCATTAAAAAAAAATCTGTATTTATTTTATTTATGTTATTAAGCGTACAATTGTTTATATCATAAAAGTGTGTAGTCTCCTTATGTGCAACTGGCATAATAAGTCATGTCAAGTCACCAGAAAATAATATCATGGTGATCAATGATCATGATAACCAAATTAAATGCAACAGTATACAAATCTCACAAGATACAAAATCAAGTCGTGTCTTCCTCATTCTTATAAATGACAGAATATGACAAAAAGGAAAAGCTGCCAACATGGCTGCCCCTATTATAGGGGATTCTATAAATAGAGTCAGACCACCTGCCACTTGATCACAGAATTTCATGTTCACAGAGGGCTATACTAATGAATTGAGTCTCTTCATCACCACACAAAACATCTAAATAAGCTTTACATATGTGATTGTTGAAGGTGTAAGTCAAAACCAAATCTAGTCCTTCCCACCATCACGAATTGTTTTCACACAAAATCTACAAATAAAAATGAAAAGAACTACTTCAATGATAATTAAGCATCCAGCTTCTAGTTCTCATACTGTTGTACTTTTCATTATTCCAACATTGGTTTTCATGCTTCCTTAGATAAATACAAGATTTTAATCAATAGAGGAAATTCCATATCAATTAAGTGAATAAAAAACTATGGAATTCAGCAGATATTGCAAAGTATGACAACCAGTCTTCCGTGTTTCATAACCAAGTTTGAAAGTTAAGAGAACATCTATTCTTGATAGGAAAGACAGATGATGATAAACTTATACACCTTTCCAGGCTAGATAAAGAACAACAACTATAATGTTAAAAAACTAATGTATATTGCCAGAGTGTTTAAAATAATAAAACAAGTATTCAAACAAGTAGATTTCACTCTTGCAAACTGACCTGTAAACTCCAAAAGGTTTTGTAAAAGTTGAAATCAATAGAACTACCTGAAAGTGAAAAAATCAATATTATAGACTTGATAGTTAAAACAAGATGAACTAAGTAACAGAATGGAAGGCATTGGAAATTGAATACGAAAGAATTACTTTCTGGAGCTTCTTTCTCATATTTGGTCTCGTTTGAAGTATTAAAAACTCCTTTGATATTGACAGCTGCCAGAAAGGTAGAGATGATAAAGTAACTGCAGATAAAAATAAAATAAAGCCAATGGAGTGACACCCTATTGACAGCAAAAACTACCTGAACGTTCTGATAATGGGAAAAAATGAGCAAGAAACATAATAATTCGTCCGCAAAACACAACATCATTTGCCTGCAAATCCATTTAAATGAAAAAATAAGCATTTCGAACATTCCACATATTATGATGTAGAAAGTCATTATCTTCAAAAGTACGTAACAAGGCAGCGTGGCAAGCGAAGCAAGGATTAGAGTGAATGTGCAGTGACTTGAATTTGAAAAAACTTTTGTAATTATTTTGTAAAATAGAGTATACGAAGGGGTAAGAACTATTGGATTTTCTAGGAATACTCCTAGTTGGAACATTCTGCCAAAAAATAATACTAGAATTTTGTTTGATAAGCTTTCAGAATAATGGAAGTTCTAAATATAAATGCACTTCTGCCACCTGTAAAATCCAAATTCAACTCTATTTTCCGATTCCGAGAGTAGATTATTCAACAGAACACAATGAGAAGCTACACCTGATACCTTAATTGCCAAATAGTAAGCCAGCATGAGGAAAAAGGAACTACATAGGAACAAGCAAGCAGTAT
Organism: Salvia miltiorrhiza; assembly: GCF_028751815.1. Taxonomy (NCBI): domain Eukaryota; kingdom Viridiplantae; phylum Streptophyta; class Magnoliopsida; order Lamiales; family Lamiaceae; genus Salvia; species Salvia miltiorrhiza. The sequence continues at coordinate 6,391,256 of NC_080390.1, read as the reverse complement.
TATGCATTTATCTCCTATTCATCTTTTATTCTACATAAATGGAGAAGATTCAACATTGGTGTCATGTATGAAAAATGAGATAGCTAAGTTTCTTAGAGCATTATGTAATTCTTGATGAGGGGGAAACAGTACCATACTACAGATGAGAGAGCTAAACAAATTTTGAAATTAAGAATGATCATCTAAATTATTTACAAGAAGTGAGGCATGGCCAAGAAATGAACACAAATTATCCAACTGAAACACCACATAGAGTTCTATAAGATGATCTATGAATAAACATAATGAGAAAGCATGAGTGTTCTCAAACCTTTGATAGACGACGAAGTAGCTGATTGCATGTTCTCAGCATAACAAGCTTCCCTCTGGCAAAGAGCTCTGGCTATGTAACACGTAAAAAAAAAAAAGAAGAAGAAGAAGAAGATAAATTTGTGGGGTAAACAGGTTACAAATCAAGAAAAAGAGGAACGTTTGTAAGATGCCGACACATTAGATAGAAAATACAAAAGCATTACTGCAAGAATAACAATACCTACCTTGCCAAGAATGTCTTGTTTACTTTCAATGTACCCAAAAATATCTTTGCAGTTCCTCATTGTAGACATCTCGGTCAAATCTTCCAAAAGCTGGAAAATCATGCCACCTTCAATATGTTCTTTCTCACAGAGGTATAATACAATGTCTGTCAGGAAGAAAACAATAGCACGAAAAATGAGAAAGCGGTAAAAAAAAACAAAGTATCTTGAGCAGTCTTTGAGGTATAATACAGATCTTAGAATTAATAACTCCATCCTTAATATAAATATGTGGAAGAAACGGGCTCTTTCACCTACCACCACTATCACTAATTCTATTGTCTAACATGATATACATAATCCTATAAACCTACTGGGCCATCAAGCAGAAAAAAAAAAAAAACAACTTACACGAAGCAGAGGGGTGAAAAATAAAAATGCCAAATAATAGGTTAGTCACATGAAAGCACACTCACCAAGAAGACGAGGAATTTGACCAGGACGTGCATCCTCATCAGCTATCGACTGACCATAATGCATAGTTGCCTCACCTGACTGAACTGCAGCTGACTGCAACAAGATGGTAGAGCATGTAAATGCTCGATTCACACAGACTACTCACACATTCTAACAATAATTAGAATGGGCCTAGACCACAAAAGTAAATTGATTACAAAACACTGGATATTTTTGAATCAGTCACACATGTTTTAGCTTTAGATAAGTTCCAATTTATAAATTGTTAACACCAGCCAATAGCTTTTGTCTAGATTAAGTTCGATTGAGTAACTAAACTTCACATAACTTACACCAAAATAGCAACTCAAAGCATCAAAATTTGATCTCTACCACTAGAAATTCTTAATAATTCATCTTGAGAATGTGTAGACCTAGGGAAATATAATGAAGAAAGTAATGCGGCTTTACCACCAATTCTTGAAGCAAAGTCCGCAGAATATTTTCCAACAACATATTTTCATCTTGAACGAGTTTCACCTGCTTCTGCAAAGAAGAAAGAATATACTCGTCTATAAACGAGGAGTTGCTACCAACAGAAATCGCTAAAACATATACCAAAAAGTCAAAGAGAAGGTTTTTATGCGTAATGCCATTAAAAATAAATAAAAAATAAAAATCAAAGACTTGTGCTTTTGGGGTTTCCCTTGGTTTCTTGACTTCGAAAATAGCATCAGCTCACAACATTCGAATTCCTCCATCTCTGCAAATGTGTGTGAGTGTTTATAAGCACAAATATATCGAACCTGGGGTTTTATAACTTGCTGCACAGTCTGGAGCGCGAAATCTTCAGGCAGCCCTGGATTCAGAATTGCTTTCCTGAATAAATCCTGGCGGCCAAATAAACCGTTCGATATATTAATTTGCAAAATAAACAAACACTAAAACGAATGTGAAGAATGAGAACGATGCAATCACCATCTTGTGATGAAGCTGAGAAATCATTCAGAGAGACCGCATTATTGTTATCGCAGCGGTGGAGGAGCTCACAAATATGAATTCACTTTCTTTCACTTATTTCTTTTCGTTTAAATTTTAATCTTAAATAGGAATGAGATAAAAAAGAGAGTTTTTTTTTTGAGTTAGTCTCTGGTGTGGTGACCGCATCTGATCCGCATTTACATACTATATAACAGAATTTCGTAAACAAAATCAAAGCTTTGATGTGGTCCTGTGGATAAGTGCGTCCCCAGCTTTTCACCTAATGGGGAGGGGTTCGAATCCCCCTTGCCCCATTTTTTTGTTTTTATTTTGGTTCTTTCTTTGCTTTTCATTGTTTTTGTTTTTTTTTTGTTCTTTTTTTTTTCCAGCTTTTTATCTTTTTCATTTTTGCTATTTTTCAGTTTTAAATTTTTTGCATAATAATAATTACTTTTTATTTGATTAAAAAATTGCTTTTTATTACGACAATAATTATTTGGCCAAATAGCTAAGAATAAAAGTTCTAGCGAGTGAAAATACCATTAATTTTCTTCACATCAATAATTACTTTTACTTACAAAAATAATTACTTGATAAAATAACTAAAAGTAAAAGTTCTTATGAACAAAAATAAAATATTATTGTGAAGAAATGCAATATATTATTAAAACATTACCTTTTATCATATTAATGGTTACTTTTTCTTAGGACAATTTTTACTTGACTAAATAACTAAAAATATAAGTTCTAATGAGTAAAAATAAACCCTAAATAATCAATACTAAACCCTAAACACCGAATACTAAACCTTAAACCTTGAATACTAAACTCTAAACCTTGAATACTAAACCCTAATGGTAATATTTACTTTTATAAAGCCTAACATATACATTTGTATGTAGAAATGTATACTTATGTCAATATAAGTATTATTCTTATCATTCAATATTTTCTACAACTTAAATCCTGAAGACTGAACCCTAAACAATGAATACTAAACCTTAAACCTTGAATACTAAACCCTAAACCTTGAATACTAAACCCTAATAGTAATATTTACATTTATAAAGCCTAACAGATATATTTGTTAGAACAAATATATACTTATGTCAATATAAGTATTTCCTATCATTCAATATTTTGTAAACCCGAAACATCGAATACTAGGGCTAAACCTTAAACACTGAATACTAATTAAATCCTAAATAATGAATACTAAACCCCTAAATAAGGAATAATAAACCCTAAACCTTCAATACTAAACCCTAATGGTAATATTTACTTTTATAAAGCCTAACATATACATTTGTATGTACAAATGTATACTTATGTCAATATAAGTATTTCTTATCATTCAATATTTTCTACAACCTAAATCCTGAAGACTGAACCCTGAACACTTAATATTAAACCTTAAACCTTGAATACTAAACTCTAAACCTTGAATACTAAACCCTAATAGTAATATTTACATTTATAAAGCCTAACATATATATACATTTGTTAGAACAAATATATACTTATGTCAATATAAGTATTTCCTATCATTCAATATTTTGTAAACCCGAAACATCGAATACTAAGCCCTAAACACTGAATACTAAACCCTAAATAATGAATACTAAACCCTAATGGTATAATATTTACTTTTATAAAGCCTAACATATACATTTGTATGCACAAAATTCTAAACCCTAAACACAAGTATTACATTTGTATACATTTGTTTATAATAATTGTTACTTTTATTCAAGTAATTATTGTCGTAATGAAAAGTAACTATTGATATGATGTAATGTAATGTTTCTAAATTATTACATTTGTTCACGGTAATTGTTATTTTTATTTATGAGAATTTGTACTTTTATTTATTTGCTCAAATAAATATTTTGTAAGTAAAAATAGTTATTGATGTGAAGAAAAGTAATGTTGTTTTCACTCGTTAATACTTTTATTCTTAATTATTTGATCGAGTAATTATTGTCGTAACAATAAGTAATTATTGTTACAATGAAATGTAATGTTTATAAATTATTACATCTATTCACGATAATTGTTACTTTTATTTATAGGAATTTATACTTTTAATTATTTAATCAATTAATTATTATTGTAAGAAAAAATAATTATTAATATGTATAAACATAATTATTGATATGTCTTATTCATGAGAATTTATGCTTTTAGTTGTTTGATCAAATAATTATTATTGTAAGAAAAAGTAATTATTAATAGGTATAAAACTAATTATTGATATGTATAATTATTAATATGCATAATTATTTCAAATAATTATTATTAAAAAAAAGCAAAAAACCATTGTAAAAAAGCGGAAAAAAAGAAGGAAAAAAAAAGAGGAAAAAAAATTCACGAAAAAAAAGAGAAAAATGAGAAGAGAAAAAGGTTGGGGGGGGGGGAGCCAGTAAAAATGGGGACCAAAAAAATAACGTAAAATAAATAAATAAAAGGAAGGAAAAAAAATCGCAAAAGTGAGGGCATTGAGGTTCGAACACTTGACCTTGGGGAAAAATGAAATACTACCGCTACACCACTTAAATCAGTTTGTCCATTTCTCTCGAAAACTGGTAGAGATATGCGTATGCGGTTAACCGCATGCAATAATTTGCGTTTTTTTTCTTTGAGAGGATAAAAAAGAGAGTTAAAATTGAAGCAAATTGGATTAGATGCATGTAAATATATATATATATATATATATATAGGGTGTGGTTCTAGAGAGAACTATATTATTTGTGAGAACGGGAGAACCATCAAATCTAATGCATCCACTGTAAAAATTAATGCATTCGCTGTTAAAATTAATACACTAAAAAAATTATAAAAAAAAAATGCTCCCTTCAGGATTCGAATCCAGGATCTGCATTCATCCAACAAGATGATGCATCCACCGTAGATCTTGATGATCGAATGGCTGAAAATGGTTCTCTGGTCTTCTTTTATTTATGGTTCTTTCTTGAACCTCTCCCTATATATATATATTTAAATTTTGGGTTAATTGCATGAAAATACACGAACTTTAGTCACTTTTCCATTCTGCACACGAACTTTAAAATTTACATTTTAAACCATGAACTTTGAATTCGTTCCAATTTTTCCTTAAAATTCATTTCCGGTCATCGGAAATCTTACGTGTCCTTAATAGTGCCAGTTGGATGTCTGACGTGTCACGACGAACACGACGTCGTTTTAATCGAGGTTGTCAAAACACCGCGTTTAGGCATGTGACGACGTCGTTTTACATAAGTCTGTCGAATTAATCTCTTAGATTAGGGCATTTGCAATTTTACAACTGTAAAAACTAAGGAGACGCCATTTTCACCGAGGGTTGAAGGTCAACAGCTACAGGGAGATCCTTGACGAAGAGGTGGTCCCAGCTTTCGTGTAATACTTTAACATCAATGGCAGACAGGTAGGTCATTTTCAACTACGCGCATTTTTTTTTGCTTTTGTCCAGTTGTTCGTAGGTAAACTCTGTAAAATTGTAGTCGATTTCCACGAATTAGGGTTTTTTTTCGTGTTTAGATGTAGGAAAATTGGAGTAAATTGGAGTAATTTTGATGAATGCAGTTAGAAATGATTAATTCCTGAAATTTTTGCTATTCTTTTAATTCTATGCAGTGACGACGAATTTGGGATTTATATACATCATGGGGGGAAATTTACTACCGTGGGGTGTGCAAGAATGTATCTTGGGGGTAAGGCAGATCTCAGCATGCAAGATAGGGATAGATTTGGTTTCTTTGATTTAGAGGAATTAGTGCGTGAATTTGGGTATGCGAGGTGGGATTGCCTTGCTTGGAAAGCACCTAGGACACTTGCATTTTTTGACATACACAATGATGCTGATGTTATGAAAATGCTTAATATAAGTCTGTGCAAGAATAAATTTTGTAGTGTGTACGTAGACAAGGGTGAATTGGGTAGTGATAAAACTGTTGAACAGGGGAGTGAGAAGCCTTTACAATTGGGGAAAGAGAATGCAGGTGAAGTGGGGAAAGGGAAGACAGTAGGAAAGGGAAAAGAGAAGTTGAGTAGACCCGAGAAGAAGAAGGTGAATAAGCCAGTGGGAACTTCTCCCATTACTAGAAGTAAGAAGGTTATGGATGAAGGACAAGGTACTGTTTCAGTAAGAACCTCTCCTATAACTAGAAGTAGGAAGGTGTTAGGATTGGGAGAGAATAGTTTGCCAGTGGAGACTACACCCAAGAAAAAGGGTAAGGAGAAGCAGGTTACTAGAACTTTAGTTGATGAGCCTATTATAGAAACAGACCCTGAGGATAGTGATTACATTCTTCCTGAGGATGGTGAACAGTATGAAACAGATGATTCATTAGGTGACAATGAACTGGGCTCTGATGATGAAGAGTATAGGGATGCTAGATTGAACCTAAGACTAGTGGAAGGGGTAGTACAAGAAAGAGAAGAGGGAGACTTGCCAGATGATGTATCTATGAGTGAGGGTAGGAGTGCTGATCCAAGGGGTAGTAACACTGAAGGAGATGAGGGAATGCTATCTGATTACATTGTATCTGATGGAGATGTGGTGTCTGATTCCACAGATGAGGAAGAAGGACCTAAGAGATTGCCTAGAATCATGTATGACCCTAGGTGCAATCACAAGGACTTGATAGTACAGATAGGGCTAAGGTTTGAAAATGGTTATCAATGCAAAGAAGCTCTTAGAAGCTGGGCTATACTGAAGGGTTATCCTATTCGGTTTAGGAGAGTTAGTAAAAAACAACTAGATGCTAAGTGTAGACCACCATGTATCTGGAGGTGCTATGGGTCTGACATCAAAGACCAATGTACTTTTGCTGTGAAAGTGCTTGTTGGTGAGCACACCTGTCCTTTTGACATTCACAACAAGTTGGCAGATTACAAGTGGTTAGCAAAGCAATACATTGAGGTTTTCAGATTGAGGCCCTGCATGCAGGTTCAGGAGATGGTATTGGATGTCAACACTAGATTCTCTATACAACCCTCTTTGGGGAGACTGTATAGGGCAAAAGCTCATGCTTTAGAGCTCTTAAGGGGGTCAGTTAAGAAACACTACAATTCATTGAGGTCTTATATGTCAGAGTTGATGAGGGTGGATAAAGAAGGGAGGTTTGAGCTTCTATTAGGTGATGATTCAGTATTTAGGGGGCTTTATATTGGCTTCAGTGCATTAAGAAAGGGGTTCATGGAAGGATGTAGGAGAATAATAGGACTTGATGGCTGTTTTCTGAAAACCTATTTGGGTGGACAACTTTTATGTGCAGTTTCTAAGGATGGAAACAATCAGATGTTTCCAATAGCCTGGGCTGTTGTAGAGGCTGAAAACGAAGAGTGTTGGAGTTGGTTTATAAAAATCTTGCTTGAGGACTTGGGTGTCACAGATGGTTTGGGGATCAGCTTCATATCTGATCAACAGAAGGTAATTTGTCTATTTGTTCATGTTGTTATATTATATCAACAGACTGCTTGAGTACTAACAACATTGTTGTAATGGTCTTTTGATAGGGACTACAAAATGCAGTGGCAAGTCTTGCACCATTTGCTGAACATAGAAATTGTGCAAGACATGTCTACTGTAACTGGAAGAAAACACACAAAGGAGCAACACTAAAGAATCTTTTTTGGAGAGTAGTACGTGCATCATATCAACAGGAGTTTGACTTAGCAATGGAGGAGATGAAAGCTGAGAGTCAGGAAGCACACACAGATTTTATGAACAGGGAATACCACAGGTTTTGTAGATGCTTTATCTCTACACATTGTGTATCTGATATGGTTGATAATAATGTCTCTGAGACATTTAATGGCTATATAGTGAAAGCTAGGGCTAAGCACATAATCACCATGTTAGAAGACATTAGAGTTGCTGTAAGGGGGAGACAGTACAAAAAGCTGGGGTTGGTGACTGATAGTACTGAAAAAATATGCCCAAACATAAGAAAAAAACTTGACAAACTGAGATATGATGCCAGAATGTGCCAAGCCTATCCTGGTTTAGGTGGCAAATTTGAAGTAAGTTGTTATGATGATAGGTTTGTGGTTCAGTTAGGTGAAAAGCATTGTAGTTGTAGGCAGTGGGATATCAGTGGGATACCTTGCAAGCATGCCATAGCAGCCTTGCATTTTATGAAGGAGGAACCCACAGAGTATGTGCATGAATGCTACTCTGTGGAGAAATACTTGAAGGCTTATGCATATGGCTTAGAGCCTATCAATGGGGAAAAAATGTGGCCAAAGGGTGTTGGTTATCCAGTGCAACCTCCATTGATTAGGGCTATGCCAAGAAGACCAAAAAAGAAGAGGAGAAGAGATGTAGATGAGAGGGATCCAAACAACAACACACGGCTGAAAAGAATTGGGATTAGGATGACATGCCAAAACTGCCTTCAAGTTGGTCACAATGCAAGGTCTTGCAAAAACGAAAAGGTGGACAGAGAAGAAGGAAATCAGGTTGGATTATTAACTTAAATTTGTAATCTGCCATTGTCTTAATTTTCTTACATGATAAATGATTGAATTTTACAGAAGCCAAGAGGTAGGCCAAGGAAGCATCCTCTCACATGCAGTGAGAGGCCTACAAAGGAGAGGAAGCGGCGCACCACAAAGAAAAATGCTACATCAGCCATGAATGAAGACACTGCTCCAACTCCTACCTCAACTGATCCTGCTTCTACTGGTCCAGCCCCCACCAACAACACATGCAAATGCTTCCACAAGCACAATCATGAAAGAAAGAAACACGGCCTTAAAAGGACTTGGGGTATATGTTGCTCAAGGGACAGGGAACATATATGTCAATGTATGTTCCAAAAATCATTTCAAAATACTTCCTTCACTTCATTTGCTACCATTTGTACTAACTCAAATTTATTGCTTATGTAGATGTCTTCAAGGAGTGCCCGAGGAACTTTCGTGCCACCCCGTCCCAACACAAGGTCTACAACCAGTGGAAGCCAAGCATCTGGAGTAGGATCCTCCAACACACAATCTGCTCCAACTGCCCCAACAGGGTCCGCTCCAACACAAGAATCACAAGGAACCTAAGCACTAGATCAGTCCATTTTGTGTTTGTAAAATGTTGATGAAACAAATTCAGTGACTGTTTGCAAATGTTATGTACTATTAACTTATGAATACTGTTGTGTTTTTTGGTTGGCAGATCATCTTCTATCAATGAATCCTTATTTCAGTCACTATTTCTTATTGGCAGATGATTTGTTTTTTGTTTGCAAATTATAGTGTTAAACACAAAATGGCCATTTCACAGGCTTCAATATTCCACCAAATTCTGCTAATGTCATTACAAAGGTTCAAGATCATACAAAATGTCATGGATTAAACTACAATCTATCTAAACATTAGCCCAACAAAATCAAAGAAAATGCCATCTCCACAACCTATCTAAACATTAGACCTAACACAATCACCAAAAGCCCAACAATGACAAGGCGTTGAACTACAATTTGTCTCTCAATTCCCTTCTTTGCAGCCTCCAGAATGGCGAGTTGCACTCTTACCTCATGATTATGCTTCAAGAAGACAGCATTTGAGTCAGAAATCTTGAAGTATTCCCCAATCCAAAAGTTGATCTTTTCACAGCAGTTCTCATGTACGAATGAAGAAGATGATGACCTTGGTTGAGAATCAACCCAATCAAAATAATTACACTACAACAAAATTGAAATAATTAACACAAGTGCAGCAAAATCAAGAGGAGGCGAAGAACTAATCCAAATTAACCTACCGTTCCATAAGCGCAACAGTAAAATTCGCGCCCATGATTCTTGGTAGTTCTTGAGATCTCTTTTTTCATCGGAACTTTACAATGGCAATTCCGTGAGTTCATTTCTGAGTGACATTGGCTGGAAGTCGCAGACGATGAAGGCATTCCACCTGATTTGCTGACGAACCCTAGATTGAGCTACAAAATATGAATGAATTGGGATAAGTAATTCATATTTAACCTAAATTAAACGATTCAGTGAGAAACGACGTCGTTTATCACTATTAAGAACGACGTCGTATAACATATCGGACCGGCAGTTGTGAGGCACACTTCCGGCTGCCACATAGGCGCCACCTCATGACCAAATTGGGGGTAAATGAATTTTAAGGAAAAATTGGAACGAATTCAAAGTTCATGGTTTAAAATGTAAATTTTAAAGTTCGTGTGCAGAATGGAAAAGTGACTAAAGTTCGTGTATTTTCATGCAATTAACCCTTAAATTTTAATCAACATTAATGGAGTATGTGAATTTTCAATATTTTAGAATTGGGCCCAAATTAAAATTAATTAATTTTACATTAATGATGGAATTTTCTTGCATGCCATTTCAGTCTATACATAAAACATTACATTTCATATAACATAAAACAATTTTTTTTATTCATCTAAAATCACGTTCTATGAATCCTATTATTGCAACAAAACATGAAAGATGAAGACAAAGAGTTTATTTTTATGTTATATAAATAACATAGTGTTTTCATTATAGGATTAATTGTTGCTGAAATTTGAATTCCGACTAAATTTTAAAATATTGTAAATCCATAGATATTAATTGACAAAAGAAATGTTAATTAAAAAATAAAATTTAGATATATTTTGTATATTTGTGAAATAAATCCAATTTGAAATTACTTTATAGATAGTGGCACTCTCATTGTTTGTTTGTTGTCCACTTTTTATTGTTGATCACTGAGATTAAGGTTGATATATAAAATTAAGATTCCAACTTAAATCAATACTATATTAAAAAGGTAATTTCTAATTTTAAATTAATTTTAAAATTGAGTGGCAATTTTATAGTTATAATAAAATTGAAAGATTATTTGTAATTTTTTTTTCTTTTTAATTCCTTTTTCTTTATCTTCTTATTTTTTTTATTTTACTCTAAAATTTTAAAATTCAACTACTTATAAAATATTTGATATACATATCAAATTAAAGATAACGATAAGAGCTTTAGTTTGATATATTTTTTTATTTAAATAACTAATTTAAAATGTAAAAGTTATATCTATTTAAAGATTTTTTTATTTTTTAAATTCTCTCTCTTCTCTCATCTTTTTATGAATAAATCTATTTTATATTTTTATTTTTTTGACTTATTATTTTTGCCTTTTCATAATATATGTTTGTAATGTTGTGAAATTTTTAAACTTAATATTTTTGCCTTTTCATAATATCTGTTTTTTAATGTTGAGATTAAAAAAAATCAATATTCAGCTTAAATATATTCAGTTAAATTAATTTTTTTTATTATATTTATACATATGATAATTTAGTTGATATAGATTTTATATTAATATATAAATATAAAAATATTTTCCGTGCATTGCACGGGATGCAAATGCTAGTACTATATTAAAAATGCAACTTTCAATTGGAAATCAATTTCAAATCAATTTCAAAATTTAATGAAAATTTTGTAGTTCTAATAAAATTGAAGGTTTATTTTTAAACCATATTTTTACTTTTTATTTCCTTTTTCTTTATCTTTTTATTTTATCTTATTCCTTTCTAAATTTATGAAATTCAACTAATAATAAAATATTTGATATGTATATCAAATTAAAGATCACGATAAGAGCTTTAATTTGATGTATATTTTATGTAAATATTTAATTTAAAATATAAAAATTACATTTATTTAAAAATTAAAATTTTAAAACATTCTCTCTCCTCCTATTTTTCATCTCTTTTCTATTTTTATTTTTATTTGTTTTAACTTATATATTTTTTGCGTTTTCATAATATCTATTTTAATTATTGTGAATATTTCTTAATTTTTTTATTGTATCAATATTCGATTTAAATATTTTTAGTTAAAATTAATTTTTTATTAAAATTATAAATATGATAATTGTGTTGGTATCAATTTTATATAAATATAAAAAGAGTGAATTTTTAAAATGGCCACTTTCATATTGTAAAAATAAAAAAAGTCCACTAAAATAAAAAACTTAAAATATGTCCACTATTACCAAAATACCCTTCACATTAAAAATTAAAAAAATGTCCACTTTACATCACCCCTTTAAAAAATCCTGTAATTCACAACCAATCGAATTCACAACTAAAATTTTTTGTTTGTGAATTCACAACCAGTCGAATTCACAATCAAAATTTAATTCACAACAAAAATTTTTTGGTTTTTGAATTCACAACTGAACTGAACTGAAACCCTAAACCCTAAACCTAAACCTAAACCCTAGTTGTGAATTATTACGATTGTGAATTCACAATTGATCTGAAACAGTAAATTCACAACTGAACTGAACTGAAACCCTAAACCCTAGTTGTGAATTATTACGATTGTAAATTCACAACTGAACTGAAACAATAAATTCACAAATGAACTTAATCGGTAAATTCACAACTGAACTGAACTGAAACCCTACCCTAAACCCTAAACCCTAAACCTAAACCCTAGTTGTGAATTATTACGATTGTGAATTCACAACTGAACTGAACTGAAACACTAAACCCTAGTTGTGAATTATTACAATTGTGAATTCACAACTAAACTGAAACAGTAAATTCACAACTGAACTGAAACCCTAAACCTAAACCCTAGTTCTGAATTATTACGATTGTGAATTCACAACTGAACTGAAACAGTAAATTCACAAATGAACTTAATCAGTAAATTCACAATTGAACTGAAGTGAAACCCTAAACCCTAAATCCTAAACCTAAACCCTAGTTGTGAATTATTATGATTGTGAATTCACAACTGAACTGAAACAGTATATTCACAATTGAACTGAACTGAAACCGTAAACCCTAGTTGTGAACCCTAAACCCTAAACCCTAAACACACAGCCAGAATTTTTTGTTTGTGAATTCACAACCAGTCGAATTCACAATCAAAATTTAATTCACAACCAGATTTTTTTGGTTGTGAATTCACAACAAGTCGAATTCACAACCTAAATTTAATTCACTATAAGAATTCTTTGGTTGTGAATTCAAAACCAGACGAATTCACAACGAAATTTTAATTCACAACCGTAAATCCTAAACCTTAAATCCTATCTAAACCCTAAACCATAAACCCTAAATCCTGAACCTTAAACAGTCGAACTCACAACAAGAATTTTTTTATTGTGAATTCACAAGCCTAAGCCCACTCTAAATCCTAAACCCTAAATTTACTCTAACCCCTAAATACTAAAACCTAAACCCTAAACCGTAAACCCACTCTAAACTCTAAATCCTAAAACCTAAACCCTAAATCCTAAATCCACTCTAAACCCTAAACCCACTCTAAACCCTAAACCTTAAACAGTCAAACTCATAACAAGAATTTTTTGATTGTGAATTCACAAGCCTAAGCCCACTCTAAATCCTAAACCCTAAATCCAATCTAAACCCTAAAATTTGAACCCTAAACCATAAACCCACTCTAAACCGTAAACCCTAAATCCACTCTAAACCCTAAACCCACTCTAAACCCTAAAACCTAACCTAAGCCCTAAACCCTACACAGTCGAATTCACAACAATAATTTTTTGGTTGTGAATTTACAACCAAAATTTGATTCATAGCCAGAATTTTTTGGTTGTGAATTCACAACCAGAATTTTTTGATTGTGAATTCACAACTAGTCAAATTCACAACCAAAATTTAATTCACAATCAGAATTTTTTTTTTGTGGATTCGACTGGATGTGAATTCACAACCAAAATTTAATTCCCAATCAGAATTTTTTGGTTGTGAATTCACAATCAGTCGAATTCACAACAAGAATTTATTTTGGTTGTGAATTCAAGTAGCTGTGAATTTGAATTGTTAAAGTTTGAATTCACGACTAAAACTAGAATTTATTTTGGTTGTGAATTCGAGTTTTAGTTGTGAATTCAACAATATTAAGTTGTGAATTCATCGAGCTGGTTGTGAATTCAAGAACATTAAGTTGTGAATTCATCGAGCTGATTGTGAATTCATAGATCTAGTTCTGAATTTAAAAACATAAAGTTGTGAATTCATAGATCTGGTTGTGAATTCAAGAATATTAAGTTGTGAATTCATTGATTTGGTCGTAAAATCAAATTAAAATGGTAAATGGAGAAATAAGAAGAACATGACAAAATAAGAGAAATATTAATTAGATTGGGTGGAATTCATCATCACACATCAATTCTACTCATCATTTTTTTAAAACACAGAAATTCCTCAAAAAAAAAAGGGAATAAACACTAACTCTTCTAAGTAAGAGTCAAATTCAAACCCTCCAGGTCAAAAACAAAATTAAAATCCCATAACTTTAAGGCCACCATCCATTAAAAAAATGAATTGATTCTCCTATATTATATGAGCAGTAGAAAATTTGATTGATTTGATACATTTTGTATCGATTCTTATTGCAATATCGAAATCCCAAACATTCACCTACAACTCCACGACACTATTGTTTCAATACATCATTTTCTTTTATCCCCAATCCAACTAGATACCATCTGCAGCAACATTTCTCACACAATCAAAACTCACTAAAAAATTTGCAAATTTTTTGACAACAAATCTGCTAAAAATTCCTACGAGCTCCATTTGTCGGAGTGAGTCCACCAATGAGCTGAATCAAACACAAGGGTGTCTACACCTCTCCAATACTTGGCATTCTCTTCGATCAAATCTAGGTGCAATATCCTCTTCCCATCAGCCTCTCTCTTCAGCTCCACCAAGAATGAAGCTCTGGTGCCATGCGACTACTTCGACGGCGTCTTCGACTACATCAAGCAGATGCTGATGGAGGAAGACGACTTATATCACAGACCTTGCATGTTCCAAGACTGGTCCGCTCTCCAAGCCACCGAGAAATACTTCAGCGATGCCCTCGGTGACAGAGCCTCATCGCCGCCACCGCCTCCGCTCGATTTCGGTGGATCTACATCCGGTAATTTTCCTCCCCGCTCCGACATCGTCGCGGATGTTTCCACGATCTCCTGCGATTTAGATTGGCTGGCAGAGAGCCGCGTCGTCGTTGTCGATTCCAATCTGCTACTTCAGCGATGCCCTCAGCGACAGAGCCTCCTCGCCGCCACCGTCGCCGCTCGATTTCAGCGGATCTGCATCCGGTAATTTTTCTCCGCGCTCCGACATCGTCGCGGATGTTTCCACGATCTCCTGCGATTTAGATTGGCTGGCAGAGAGCCGCGCCGTTGTCATCGATTCCAATCTGCCCGATCAGGATTCTATAAACTTCCATCAAGTTCTTGGGGAAAGAAGGCGAAATTCTCCGGATGACGCCGTTGCCGCAGTGAAAAAAACTCGCGACCGCGACGATCTGAGCTCGAAGGGAGGGAGGGAGAGAGAGAAGGGGGGAGGGAGTACCGTGGAGAAGAGAGAGAAAGAGAGTGGAGAGAGAGAAGAGAATGATGCCTGGAGAGAAAGAGAGAGAGTATATATATTTAAAAAGGGTATTTTTGTCTTTTCAATCAAAAAATGGACAGTTTTTATTATTTTTATCTTAGTGGACAATTTTTATCTTTACAATATGAAAGTTGATAGTTTTATATATTAACTCATATAAAAATTTAAAAATATTTTTCGTGCACTGCACGGGGTGCAAATATTTTAAAAATACTATATATTACACATTTTTAATATTTTTTTTGTTTTTTCTTAAATGTCATTCCACTCGAATTAGCAAGGTTTATGATAAATGATTTTGATGATTAACTTGCAATTATAAGCGACTGCATTATATCATTCCTTGGAATATAAAGGGTTGGTCTTGCATGCACCCGGTCGCTTAGTATGCGATCGATTACTTTTAATGAGCATAAGATATATACATTTGTTCGCACAAATGTATACTTACGTAATAGTACAAGTTCTCATGAATAAAAGTAACATTTATTGTGAATAAATGTAATACTACTTTATAAATATTACATTTCATTGTAACAATAATTACTTTTGTACGACAATGATTACTTGACCAAATAGTTAAGAATATAAGTATTAATGAGTGAAAATTATTAAAAGTAAAAGTTCTTATGAATAAAAATAAACATTATTGTGAATAAATGTAAACTTTCAAACCGGTCGCATAGTATGCAACCGAGTGTACCCAATAATTTGTGGAATATAAATAAGGTAACTATCACTACAACAAAATAAGGTAAGATATTTAATAAGCGCATAATAGTGGGTTATTGTATTAATTGCGTTTGATTAGTGCTTATTAAATCTAGGGCTGGGAATCGGGTCGGGTTCGGGTACCCTACCCGAAAAAATCGGGTACCCGAACCCGAAAATACCCTAAAACCACTACCCGAACCCGACCCCGATTTTGAAATCGGGTACCCTAATACCCGACTCGGGTACCCTAAATTACCCGGTCAAAATGAGCTCTTCCAAGTCAACTGTGTAAATCGGGTATTTCGGGTATTAGGGTACCCGAATTACCCGATTTTGATATTAGGGTACCCTAATACCCGAAAATACCCTATTTTTTTAAAAAAAAATTTGAAAATGTAACCCCTATTTTTCAGCCTTTGCCCTATACAATTTCTTACGTTTTTAATTCCCTGTAGCAACAAATAATATATAACAACAAATAAAAAATCAACAAGCACAAATCTAAGCTCCCAAGTCTAAAATTTAAAATTAAACGAACTTCTAAAGTACCCAAGTACGTTGTTAAATGTTAACATAAACAAATGTCAAGTCAAATACTCAAATACTGAAATACATCACAATCACAAAACGATGTTCATGGGCCATAACTACTAATCCGTCTCCGTTGCACGACTTCCACTTTGATCCGTCTGACTCTGTGCCGTCCTCGGATCACCATGAGTATAGCTATGAAGCACTGTAAGAAATTGAAATTAAGATAAACAAAATCAAACAATGTAACGTAATAATATGTTAATGTCAAATAGACTTGAATAAAATATAATTACCCATTTCAAACTCCTTCTGTTGCTCTTCTTCTGGAACGCCTTCTTCATCTTTTTTATCAATATTGGTAGATCTTAACCAATCCTCAGCACAAATCAAGGCCTCAACCATTTCCGGCGCCAAAGAGCTTCTATACGGTGATAGAACACGTCCTCCCATACTAAATGCACACTCCGAAGCAACACTAGATATGGGGACGACTAAGATATCTCTGGCCATCTCAGCAAGTACAGGATAACGTGCAGTGTTGCTCGACCACCACATCAAAATATCAAACTGGTCGACATCATTCTTACCCACTTTGTATTGCTTCTCAGTGAGGTAGATAGTGAGCTCGTTTGTATCAAGATCATCACAATCTTGATCACTCTCTTGCAAAGCCTCAAGGCTCATTGCACTACGACGCTCTGATCTCCTTTCTCTGATTGATGTCAATGTAGAAGCACTAACTCGTGGTCGAGATGTGGGCGCCACATGATGAGATACCTTATAAAACTCAAATAACTCCTTCAATGCGCTCGTCACCTCACTCACCAAAACAGCTACACGTTCCAAACCATACACTGATTTGAAGCATTTCTCCACAAGCTTCAACTTTTGCCTAGGGTCTAACACAACAGCAATATAAAGAAGCCGATTCATGTTTGGATTTGATTCAACTCCTTCCAACCAATATTTTCCAATCTTCTTCCTCATGTTTGTAGCCATCAAAGACACCTCCAAATCCTCATTCAGCTCCAACTCAGCAATAAGATCAAATATGTCACACATCTCAACAAAGAAGAGGTGTGAAGTGGCATATGAAGTCCCATATGCAAGAAGAGTGAGGTCATAGAATTTCTTGAGGTATTCTATGATCTTCCTGATGTTCACCCAATCCACCGCTTCAGGTGCTCCAATAATATGCTGCCCATTATCATATTTCTTGTTCCTCAAGTCCTCTGTATATGATGAAAACATACTCCCACACACCTCGAATACCTGCTCATATAAATGATTAGTCAATAACACCTTCTGTAATGAAATGATTAGTCATATATATGATCACTGATCAGGAGGCATTCTTACACCTCTTTCTAGAAGATGTAAGTTTATTGGTTTCGTAAAAAACACCACTCTTCACAGTAGATATTTAAACAAAAAGGTAACTTATTAGAGGCTTATCTCTACAGTACGAAGAAACAGCTTAGCCAAATGAAATGATCTAAGCATGTAGATTCATCTTATCATATATTCACATATTGCAAACGTAAGAATCTCCAAAATGCAGTTCAATAAATTCAGTGAGTCTTTGAATCCATGATTAGATGTTTCAAAACAACTGAAGCATTACTGCAAGAAACATCAGAGGGAGATACATAATATTAAAACAGGTAATTACTAGTGTGATTTTTGAGGCCATTCGTCCCATTACGGTATGAATCGGCGCTAATTATAGCTCCACATGTCTTGCACTTCCCCTTTCGCGTCTTCTCCGGAGGATCACCTTCTTCAACCCATAAGAGTGTGAATGCTTTCCAATGATCTGAACGTGCACTTCCTCCTTTCCTTTTCTTTGATGCTCCACTTTGAGCTCCAGTTTGTATTGTCTCTTCCCCGTCTTCGCCAATAGGAATATCCTCTAAGCCATCATCATCCATATCATCATTCATATCAATATCATCTTCCTCAACTCTATTACTATTGCGAGAAGATTCCATGACAATGTAGCAAACTACAAAACAAAACAACAAGAAAGCATTTTTAAACTGAAAATCTGAAAATCACCAATATATGCATAATATAAACTGCCATATATGCATAATGCACAGCCAAAGTATCAATCTACAATCTGCCAAAGCCAAACGGCCAAAACCAAACAAATATGAAATATCAAACTACCATATAAACTGCCAAAATCAGTTTCCTAAATCCTAAGTACTAAATTTGTGAAGTATACATTCTATAAACTACCATATAAATTGCCAAAATCACACTAAATTTGTGAAGTATACATTCTATAAACTACCATATAAACTGCCAAAATCAGTTTCCTATAAACTACATTCTATGAAAATGAATTCTGGAAATGACAATGAATTCTAACAACTAACAAGTCTCTCTAACCACATTGACATCAATGACAAAGAAAGCTCACCTGTCGTCGGAGCTCGGAGGCTGCTGCACGGGCGAACGGCTGCTGCACGGGCTGCTGCCACAGGCGAGGGTCGCGGACTGGGGAGGCCGGAGGCGGAACTGCTGCTGCACTGGCGAGGGGCGACGGCGAGTGGGGCGGCCGGCCGGGGCTGGACGTGAGAGCCGAGAGTTCACAGTTCTAGGGCTGGGAATTGGGATTTCAGATTTGGGAGGGAGTCGGGAGTGGGACCGAGGGATGAATTGAAAAATGAAAACTCAAAACAGGGGGGGCGCGGGATTAGGGCTGGGAGTTTTTTTTTACTTTTTAGTTTTAGATTTCATTTTCATATGTAATTTAATTAAATAATTTAAATAGTTTAAAAATTATTAATTAAAAAAATCGGGTAATTCGGGTATACCCGATACCCGATTATTTCAACCCCTAACTACCCGATCCCGTACCCGATCCCGAAAAAATCGGGTATCGGGTACCCTATACCCGATTTTTTCGGGTCGGGTATCGGATACCCGGGTATCGGGTACCCGATTACCCGAACCCGAAATTCCCAGCCCTAATTAAATCATACATTAAAGTTGAAAACGAAGTACTGTATTTTAGAACCCTAGAAGATGCGGCTGTTGAGTTCCCAAAAAAAGGCGATTGTTGAGTTTTCCCATGGCGGCGAAAGCAGAAGAATGAGAGATGCGAAAGCAAAGAAGTGATTCTGATTCTGAGAGCGGAGCAGCAGCACAAGTAGTGCTGTTTGCGTTGAAATACTGCTGCCGAAGATGCTCCCTAATTTATGGGATGATGGAAAAAAACGGTAAGTGGGTTGAAATCCTCAAATTTGTCGAAAATAATATAAACCAAATTTCACGCGCACTCAGATATCTGAGAGGGCAATCTTTTTAAGCTCTAAGCAATGCAGTTGTACATTGAGTTCCCTCTACTGGTGTTCAAGCTTCTCTGCATTGTCTCTCCCAATCAAAACACATTTCTCCATGGCAATCTTGGGAAGAAGAGGAAACAAGAGAGAATTCCAGCATTGGATGAATCCCAGTTTCCATATCCAAACTTCTATGCCTCGTTTAACATGTTTGGGTGTCCCAAGATTACCATAGAGAAATGTGTTTTGATTGGGAGAGGCTTGAACACCATTGGAGAGAACTCAATGCACAACTGCATCGGTTAGAGCTTAAAAAGATTGTTCTCTCAGATATATCTGAGTGCGTGCCCGCGAAATCTGATTTTGAAAAATCATTATTGACGAATTTGTGAAATTCAACCCACTTGTCGTTTTTTCCATCAGCCCATAAATCAGAGAGCCTCTTCAGCAGCGATATTACATCTTCGTCGTCGAATACCTTAGACGACGACGACGACGACGACGACATGTATTTTGGTTTCAGCGCAAGCAACACAACTTGTGCTGCTGCTCCGCTCTCAGAATCAGAATCACTTGAGCAAGTGATCAGATTATGTTCATATGGGAGATCAGTAATGTGGGTGGAGAAAATTAGAGTATGTTGAGAGGAGTCGTCTGTTTGACCTGATGGGTCTTTAACTTGAGCAAGTCATAGGTTAGAAAACTGTATTGGAGAAGCCTATTTGGCGAGGAACTGGTGCACATAACTTCTTGTATAGTTGATATGTTCATACTTCATTAGATAATGATTTGTTATCTAATGTCACTGTGTTTCTCTCTTACTCTCTAAAACATTATATTATAATTTGTATTATGCATATACCACCTTGCAGATTGGTATACAAAAATTACATAAATCATTATAATATTTTTGAATTTTTAGTTTATAAAATACGTGTATATTGCATACGTAACATGCTGTCACACTACCTAATCATGCAATTGCTCAAATTAAACAAATAATTAGAGCTCATTCTCAGCTCTGAATGATCTATTATTTTTCCCCTTTCTTTATTTTTTCCTTTTTGTTTATGAGCACATTATAGCCTTTTATAAGTTAAGCTATAGTTTATGAACTAATAAATAAATAAAGATTTACACACATATCTCAACTGTAAGAATAATGAACAACTAAGCACGATCTGCCAAACTTAACAAATTAACAGCAATGGGGGTACACTTATAGCAATAATATGAAGCAATTATTTTATTTTTTATTTTTTTGATTTTTTGATAAATTGCACGAATAAATAAAGAAATTTAAAGGCCGTATCACAGTGAACTTGAACCCAAAACCTCAGGCATTGGGCATTAACCACCTACCGCTAGGCCAACACACAAAATTTTTTATGAACTTTAGTTTGAGCTTTTTTTCTGGAACGTCTCTATCTTCGTCTTCGCTACTTTTTTCTAAATCTTTCAAAATGTTGCTTCAAGTGCTATTTTGAAGTCTTGGATTATCACATCAATTAGTCATTTTTTGCATAAGGTGTAAACAAAGGTACAGTCAACCCATGCCAAAGCCTTCATCTATCACCTAAATCTCCATAATTCACATTTGCTAAAGTATTCCTATTAGTCAAGAATCTTGGTATATTGTATGTGATGAATATTAGGATTAGTTACACTTTTCATAATCAAGGCACACTTATGACTGTCAATCAATTTTTGCATAACTAGATAGTCACATTGGTAGTCTGAAATCAATACAAATTATGTACCTAAATATAAAATAACAAGGTGAAAGTATTTTTCACAGTAATATTTCAATTTGAACAAAAAATTCACTCAACTGTGAATGCTAGGCAAGTAGTGTGGCTCCATCCACGTACATAAAAAATTTCAATTCATTCGTAAGCAAATTGATTCCAAGAAATCACAATGCAAATTCGGCCACAAAGAAATCGAAATCAGAATCACATAACCACAAAAGGCTAAGATATGGCATATGCTATTGCCACAAATATTCAGCT
This sequence comes from Salvia miltiorrhiza, assembly GCF_028751815.1. NCBI lineage: Eukaryota > Viridiplantae > Streptophyta > Magnoliopsida > Lamiales > Lamiaceae > Salvia > Salvia miltiorrhiza. The sequence goes on along the minus strand of NC_080390.1, from coordinate 6,369,358 downwards.
AAGGGAGAAAGAAGAAGAAACTAGCAGGAATGTTTAGATTCAAACAAACTCAAATCTTCCTCATCATAAATATACAGGGGGAACACTTGGGTGCCCAAGATTCACACAATTTCAAGACAATTAGATGTGTCTACGCACGCCATTGCCTATTTTAGTTACTCAATCCAGCATCATAATATATTGTTCAGATCGTTATCTATACCTGTTGGAGCACCCAACGGCAGAAACAAGCCGACACAGTTTATCTACACAAACCCAATAGAGAAGCCGAGACCCTACTCCAGCAACGCGAATGTTTGCTTGCTGCCTCTACAGGAAACCCAAACTTCAATACTTCTTTTTACAAACGGTAACAGGTAACGAGCTACTGTCAGGAGGATAAAGGAGTATTTGCTCCTGGCATGTTATGGAGAAGCCCATTCAAAGTAATGGCAACGCGCACCTCTAGCAGCAGTCCAGTTTCCACATCCAAAGAATAGGCTCCCTTGCTTCGGACCTGGTTTCCGGATCACTCCTCTAGTGCTCGTCACCCCACAATAACAGCAGTGATTGTACTGCAGAAGAGGTCGCAGTTGCTGATGTTTCTGTGGCTGGGGCATAACATAAAGAGGCTTATCCTGAGTTGGCTTCCATGTGAATGAACCATCGCCAGTGTCAAAAGGAAGTGAGTTGGTAATTGAGAACCTAAAGCCCTTATGCATAATCAAGGAGAGCAGATGAGCAGTGTTTGTGGCATCATCCAGACCGCAATGAGCACGACCTTGCCAGGTGAGACCAGCCTTCTCCACTGCCTGTTTCAAGTTGCATCTATCACCACCAAAGACCTCATGAAAGGGAACCCTCAAGTTGATCCATCTGCCAAAGAGAGTTGTCATTTGTGTCAGTGTAGTTCGTGTGGTCTGAAGAGAAGGGTGTAACAAACTGTTTAAAGCAAAACAGGTAGTCAGCATGATAGAATAAAACCAAAAGAGAGTCGGTACTGTACCGGTTGAAATATGGGGGCTTTCTAATTTTTTTGTAACGGCACTCAGACTCCAACATCACCCGGCAATCCCAGTTAGACCATGTTACAACAGCAAAGTTCGTGTTTTTTATTCCTTTCATTTCAAGCCATTTGTCATGCCTAAGTAGAGCTTCAGTTAGTGGAACTCCCCTGTCCACCTAGAAGAGTCAAAGATTCTTCAGTGAATGAAGATGGCATCAGACAGTATTTCGGGAATAAGTTCAAAAGTTTGTAACTATCAAAATCTACCGTATTTACTTTAAAGACCTCCTAACTGTTTTAGCAAATCATTCAAACCAGCTTCATTTCATTATCTCTCAAAAGTTTATGATCCATGAAACTAAGATTAGCAGCAAATTGTACCTTGCTGTTAATTTGATGATAAGTTATTTGAGATAAACAATTTAAGAGTCTGATAGTGCCAGTTGATAAATACTTGATTTAAAGCCTAAGAGAATACAAAGCATTTTAATTTATAATGACACTTATGCATTACATAGTACAGTTCGAGGAGTGCATTTTTAAGGCATAACAGTAATACTTCTCAGATGTTTCCCATATAATAGTTTCCGCTCTATGTTGGTCCATTGATAAAGAGGTACTATCAGGATCCTGGGGCTTGATGGCACATTGCCATTCCAGTATGGCATGGAATATTCTTGATTTAACCTAAATTATGTCACAGCATAAGCATAACAGAGATGTCAAATAAAACTACATTGAAGTTTGAAGCTACACACCACGAGCACAGATGTAGTATAAAAAGACTCAGCCAATGATATAATATAAACCTGAATTTGCTGAATGCCAGTTAGATCTTTGCAGAAATCACTCAAGACTTGGTTGCATGAAGGCCGCACATAAGTTTGAAAGCAAGCTTCTAATTTCCCAGTAATGCTGCTAACTATTACAGATGGAAACTCAATAATCTCTTGTGGATGAGGATTTTTTTCTCTGTCGCATGTGGCCTCAAAATCGATCACAACAAAATATTGAAAATCTTGGAATAGGTGGTCATATGAATAATTCTGAGCAAACATGTTCACTGGTGCATGCTGGTATCTATAATTTACTGCAAATGGATTGAGTTGGCTCTGAAAGGCATTAGGTTGGTGAACTGAAACACCAGTCAAGTCACGATTGGTGGTGCGTGACCTGATGCCTTGATGATAGATGATGGGCTGCTGCGTACATTCTTTTGAAGATTCTTGTAGCTCATTGCTTGACAAGCAATCTGGATCTACTACATTACCAATTGGTGGACCACATAGCCTGTCTTGGAGACCAGGAAATCCCTCAATGTAAGCATTATTATATTGCAAGGAGCAGGGGTGACCCTTAAACTGGAGGCATTTAACGGATGCCTCATAATTCCTCTGTGTAGTATCTGCACTCAGAGGATTGAGGGACAACATTAATTCAACATTTAAACAAGCAAACCAGGTTCTGAATATAGCATATAGCATAAATCATTAAAGCGATTCTCCATTGCAAGTAAAAGATTTCATATTCAACCTCCATTGATATCTTAAAAAACTTAAGTTGAAGTTAACTATCAGTCTATCATAGAAATAGTTGAATAACAAATATCGCTAATGGAAGCGCAGAGCCATGCTGATTATTCAGGGCTTATCCTGTCATCAGCTGGTCCTATTTTCACAACAGAATAAGTAATCTTGATGATAGATTGGTGGTTTGCAGCTTCTCTATAAATATTGGACATCCATGACACTCAAAAAAGCATAGGACTAGCAGATATTCTTTACTAAAAAAGAAATCAGAAAAAGGAGGTTGTCATGAAAATCGGTAGACTATCTTCTCTAAGTTAAATCAGGTCAAGGTAATTGAACTGAAAATAAAAAACAAATGCATTGTTTGGTTTGGTAGATCAGGGATGCTTGGCATACATATGATAGGGACTTTAAAGAATCTTTGGTTTCATTAGGGAATATGGTTTGGAGCATAGAGATTATGGTGTTTGAAGTATTAGGGTGAAGAAAATGAAGTATTAAAACAATTTGGAGAAACAAAACAGATATATTTTGCATAAAATATATTGCAGTTTGTCTAAATCTGATTAAAATAAGTTTTTCTGAAACCAAATCATCGAACAAGTAGTGAAAACCAAATGCCTTGCACCCACTATTTTTTATCTCAAACAAATTCATAAATAAAAGCCATATACTTTTCCACCTACTAATCTACTATGTTATATTACAAGATAAAGAGGCAGCATAACTACTATGATAGAACTAATATGCACATAAATTATTTCAAACGATAGAAGCCCAACATTTAAGTTTGGAATGACCAAAGACCATCGATTAGCATATTTAGCCTTACACTGAGAGGATCAACTACAAATAGCACAAACCCACCAACCTTGTAAAATTTTTAATTGTGTAATATTTCTCAGAATCTTTGCAATTCAACCAACTGAGATGGTCCACTTTGGTCATGTCGATAAACAAATATTGTCTAATTCAACAAACTTTGAAATGACTTCTTTTAACGTAGATCATATAGCAAATATCATATTTGCAGGCTTGCAGCAAATCGGACAAGCAAAGTACAAGGTAAAAAATGAGGGATAATAAAAGTTACTCAGTCGTCTATTTAGTATGGGTTTGTAAATTCCTTCTGGAGAGCTACTTCAAATAGTTACTATTCACAAAACTCTTTATTATCATCTACTACTCTATCATAAAGTTCTCTTCTCTCATGAAACAGTATTCTTACACATTCTCATTTGATTCAGACATATTACAAATTTAGCCAGCTAACATTTCCATCGAGATCACGCCTATAGACACATTCTCTATTTCCTGAGAGCAGGCCCAGTCAGCCTCAACTGATCTCCTTAATTTATAAGATAGCGCCAAACACCTCTACGAATGGAGCATATCCACAATGCACAGAAAGCATTCCTTAACTTGCATAGATATTCATATTCTACAAAAGGAGGAAATTTGCAGAAGCTATATTGATGTGAACTTGCTTATGTCACCGACGCAAAATCACAGAAAATAGACAAGTATAAATGTATAATATGAGGTCAACAGGACATATCTTCTCAAATTATCACCTTGCAAACAAACTTTGCAACCTGATCTTCATTTTTATTCTTAAATGAGTGACTCCCTTCCCATATGTACCATCAAATAGATTAGACACTTGAACTCAATGCTATGAGAAAAGGGATTCTTGCAATTTATATGCAAGCCCTTTATATGATCAAACACCCTTAAACGCGACACTATAATTAACACATCGGCAACTATCTATGGACATATAGTTTTGTCAGTGACCTTGGTTAGGATATGATCCAGTTATTACTCACAACACATTACAAAACCCGACTCCATAAAGTTCCCAGTTCTCCAAGAAAACTACAATCCAAAAATATAAGACTGGCATACTAAATACCCAAAATAATAACCAATTTCCACTCCCACCACAACCAAATAGCCAAATTAAGCAAATCTTTCACAAATGATCTACACCAAAATCAATTGATTGAATATAAAATGTATATATATAATTTTCCAATTTTGCCTAATCTCCAAAAGCAAAAGCCACAGACAAACAAATACACCACACAATTGAACCAAGTTACCAACAATTCTAGAGATGTATCGACATTGCAAATAGAAATTGAAGGCAGACAAAAAAAAACCTTTATGCTCTAAAGCAATCATCATGATTCTGGATGAAATTAAGATCCGAAAGCAAGTACATCAGATCTCCCTCTTCAAATTCCTCTCTGCAATTACAGTTGGTAGACAGAATAAACCAATCAATCAATACATACAAAAAATGTATAATTACCTAAACATACAGATATTTTTTACGCATGTGTACGCAGAAGCTGGGGGTGGGGGTGGGGTGGGGGTGGGTGGGGTTACCTTCTTGAGTTGGAGAGGGAGTGTGAAACTGAAGAGGGTGTTCTGGTCGCGAGGTAAAAGAAGGTTTTTTTTTTTGAGTGGAGGTAAAAGAAGGTTAGGTTTGCAATTATTTATTTTTCTTTAAATAATTATAAAGTTTGAATGCATCTATTTTATGGATAATTATATGGATAATTTTTATTTTTATTTTATTTTTTTAACTTCGGGGAGTTTGGGAGGGGGAGCAATGGGGTTTAAACCCGAGACCTCACTGTTTACACACAGAAGGTCGCACCGCTTGGTATTCCCTTGATTACAGCCTTTTAAAAATACAAATCAACTAGGTTATTGAGGATTAGTATATTTGATTTACTTTTTAAGGGAAGGACTGACATGTTTTATTTGTGTTTCTTAAATCATTGGTGATGTATGGAAATATTTTAAATGATTGATTGTGAATTAATTTAAGATTTTTTATTTATTTTATAATTTTATATAATTTTTAAATTATTGTTATAAGATAATTATAATCGTCAATGAGACTTAGCTCAAGTGACAAATTTGAGGCATTCAAAGACTATCATTTGTGAGATGTTTTAGGTTCAATCCTGCTTGCGTGTAGAGGTTGTATGGATAGTGGTCCCACCTGCGTGTGGTTATTTTCTTACATTTGTGTAGTGTAGAATTACTTATTTAATTATAGGATTAATAGCCGAAAAATACACGAACTCTCACGAGATTTGCATATTGCACATCACCTTTAAAATTAGCTCTAGAATACATCACCTTTTAATTTAGTTGTGAATTGCACACAACGAAATTCCGACAGCTCTTAAGTTTGACCGGCGATGACGTGGACAATATTAATATTACATGGCATTACTAGTGTTTTTTTTACACACTGGCAAGCCACGTGTGCAAAACGACGTCATTTTGATATTTTGAAGAATTTCCTAAAAAAAAAAAATCATGAATCTACAACCACCGCCTGGATCTATAACCACCGCTATCACCATTTCCAGAATCCGGCGAGCCATCACCGGCCTCTACTTCCGAAAGGGTTCTCCAGTTGTCGCCTCTGTCAGCAACCCACAACCACCGCCTGGATCTACCGCCTCCCCAGAAACCTCTCTTTTCTACGGATCAGCGGCGCCTCCACCTTGACCGCCCTCCTCCAGAAACCTCTACCATCATCCCTCCGTCGCCTCGCCCCTGCTAACCCAATCACACTCTTCGGTTCAAAAATCAAGAATCCCCCAACCCTAAATCATCTCATTTCTAACGATTGGGAAAGAGAAAACCATCAATTAGCAGGAAAAAAACACTCAAAACTAACCCAGAAAATAGAAAAGTAAGATAACGAAAGAGAAAACAAGAAGAAAACAAAAATGTAATGATGGAGAATGGCGGCAGCGATAAGCTCGAAAGTAGCGGACCTAATACGACGCGGACGGCCTTGCCTTGCAAAGTAGCAGCCCTAATTTGGGGATCTACAGTTTTAGGGAAAAAAATCGCAACAACCCATTTGTTGTCCTCGCCGAAGATCGAGGCGGCACGAGTCTGGGCGGCGAAATCGAAGCACGAAAAGGGCGGCGACATTTGTTGTCCGACGATGGTGTGCAGGGTGCAGCGGGGTGGGGTGGCTGAGAGTGATAAGGGAGGCGCTGGAGATTTTAACTGATTTTTCCCTTTTTTATAATTTATGCTTATTCAAAACGACGTCATTTTGAAAGCCTATGAGTCCACGTCTGAAAATTTCGGGAGCCACGTCAACACCGATCAAGGTGGTGGTCAACGCGTGTGTAATTTACAACTAAATCAAAAGGTGATGTATTCTGGAGCTAATTTTAAAGGTGATGTGTAATGTGCAAATCTTGTAATAGTTCGTGTATTTTTTGGCTATTAACCCTTAATTATATTTAGATAATTTTTATAATTTTAATTCAAAAAAATATAATTATAATCAATTTGTCGTGAAGTTAACAATTTATTTTTTTGTTACCGAAAAATTAATATTAATCGAATTAAATGAGATGGTACTAATGAAATTGAAGGATACCAACTTCTATGAGACATACCATGTCAAGTAGAGTGTTAATGTTAGAATAAGTGTCTCAAAAATAACATTAAAATTACAAAATGAATGGAAATGCATTGATTGATTGACAATTAATCTATTTTAAATTGTTGAACAAATAAGATTTATTTATGATTAATTGCCTGTAAATTCAAAAGGTTTCGAATTTTTTGCGATTTTATCACGACCTTTCAATTTGGCGTAGGAGTCCATAAAATGTAATTTTTTTCTTAATGTTCCCAAAATTAGAAAATTCTCCCAATTTTAAGCTGACATAGACATCGAAATGTCCAGCGTGGCGATGCCAGCCGGTTGGAGGAACGACGTCGTTTTGTTTTAACATATACGACGTTGTTTTGACTTCAAACTACAATTAAAAAAAATCCAGGTTTGGGGGAGAGGGTGGAGGGCAGTTATGAACGTTGTCGCCGCTGCAATTCGCGCCAATTCATCATTAGGAAGCCATGAAAAGCGACGATTCCCGAACTATCTTGCCGCCTTTGTGGAGGAGCAACCCGAGTCCGTCGCGCCCCCTTCCTCGGCCACTGCGGCTCCTTCTAGCCTAATTCTCGAGCTCAAGCCATTGTTAGGGGGCGGTCCGAGCTCATGGAAAGGGTGAGGCACATGCCGGAATCGTCATACAAGCTCATGGAAATTGGAGGAGGGAGGCCCTAGGGTTTCGATTTGGGGGTGGGAAGAGGGGTTGGCCCTAGGGTTTCGATTTGGGGGTGGGAGAAAGCCAGCGGCGCAGCAGCAAAAAGCCACCCACCGCGGCTCCATGTGTCCCTCCTCGTCGCTGTCGTGCCCTAAGCCCCAAATCGCGGCCTCCCTCTGCAAGTCAGAAACACACACAACCCATCGCTCTCTCCTTCTTCCCTCTGCAAACCAGATGCACACAAAATTAATCCACCGCCTTCTTCTCGCGACCATTTCGCACAGTGCGGCCTCTTCTGATGCAGCCCAAGGTTCGTCGTTAGCGTCAGACCCGATGCATGTTCCTGTTGGTCCAATTACTAGAGTACGAGCCAAGAAGTTCAAGAAGAGCTTGATGATCTTAGTTGATGAAGTTTGGAATCAAGAGTTTATGAATAAGCCAATTGGAGATGGTGGAGTTGGTGGATTGGACAGCCTATGTTTGATTAATCTCATTACATGCGAATGAGCCAAAGTTTGAAGATGTTATTTTGTTTATTTTCGAAGACTTTATTTATTTTTAAGCCTAATAGTTTCAGCATATTTTCGAGTTTAAGGGCCTTATTTTCGAAAATAAGGGCCTTGTTTGGCTGATTAGTTTAGCTAGGGTTTTATTTAAGTTGTTTCCTTATTATACTATGTTTAGTTTTTGCCTTTATAAGGCTTGTTATGTTGGACGAATTTTTCAGCCTACCATTAATCAAATTATGAATTTTATTATCTCTTGAGAGTTCTCATATTCATCTTGATTATTTCAAAACGAATTCAATTATCGACGTAACGGCGAGTCAACCAACCCTTGTCGGGTGTCATTCATCGTCCCCAAGTTGTTGCATCAACATCACGTTGAGGTATAGAGAATTCGTTCATCTATATCATTTCGTGGGTTAGATTCAGAGGTTTTGGGATATTCCATTTATCGTTCGATATCAAGTCTTCCGTTTGCATGTTCGTTTGAACGGTCTGACAAAGATCGTATCATCTTCTTCGCGACCTTTAGGGGTGAGCATTCGGTTATATGGTTCGGTTTTTGCTAAAACCAAACCAAACCAAACCATATTTTAGTTCGGTTTAAAAAAAAAAAACGAACCGAACCGAATTAACCGAACAAACCGAACCGAACCGAATTAACCGAAATTTTTATAATTAAAACCGAATCGAACCGAAAAACCGAATTAATCCGAAGAAAACCGAAATTTTCGAAAAAAAAAAAACGAAAAAACCGAAATTTTCGAAAAAAAACCGAAAATTCAAAAAAAAAACTATAAAATTAAAAAAATATTAGAAGTTAGATATTATAAAATTATAATTAAAATATTATATATATATATATATTATAAATATAATTCGGTTTTTCGGTTTTGTTCGGTTTTAAAAAATCCGAACCGAACCGAACCGAAAAACCAAAATTTTATGAAAAAAAACCCGAACCGAACCGAAAAACCGAACCATATTTTAAAATTTCGGTTTGGATCGGTTCGTTTATTCGATTTTGGATTTTTTGCTCACCCCTAGCGACCTTAGATCTATGGTGCGGCGGCCCTAGGGTTTCGATTTGGGGGAGGGAGGCGACCCTCCGAAACGGCTTCGAGCCGCAGCAACCGACGATGGATTCAGGGTGGTGGCAGATGGGTTTGGGATGTGGTGGTCAAGGTGTTTGGGTTTGGGGGTGGGGCTTCAGGGTGTTTGGGGTAGGGGAAAGTGATTTTTAATTTTTTTTGTAAGTTAATTTATTAACAATAAGATTATTAAAAATAAAATAATGACATGTCATAGCTGATTAGCATGTAATTGACATGTCATAGATGTTTGCTATGTAATGTTGCTAGATTTTCTAATTTTGGGAACATTAAGAAAAAAAAATTCGTTTATGGATTCCTACGTCAAATTGAAAGGGCGTGAGAAAGTTGCGAAAAATCCAAAACCTTTAGAATTTACAGACAATTACCTCATTTATTTAATACTCTCAACTAATATTTGTGTGCAATTTGGTCATGTTTACAAAAATAAACTTGGACCGAACTCGTATACTTCCAAAGATTACGAGAAATATGAAAAAAAAAATAGGGTTGAGATGAAATATCATATAATTGTCAATGTCTTGCATTTTTCTGTAAATATAAAACTATTCCTATGGAGCATAACTTATATATTCTTGCTCAGGTGTAATGATCTGGAAGTCAAGCATCCCAGCTTGGCTTTCTAATATTGCTCTTCGTGATTTAATATAGAGCTTTATTTTCCTTTTAAAAAAAACTTGTATATTCGTACTTAGAGTACCTCCTTGTTTTACTTGTGAAAGTTGGATTGAAATATAGGTATTTTGGATATTTCTCCTATGAAATAAGGGTGATTCTATACCTAGCCCCCATTTTATTCATAATAACCCTATTTTATTTAAAAAATATTAAAATTATTTATTAATATTATTTTATCCCTAATCAAAAAGTTAACAAATATTCCCTCCGTCCCATTTAACATGACCGTTTTTTTTATTTTTGGTTGTCCCATTACAAATGGTCAATTTCAAAAAAGGAAACATCTTTATCTCATAAAACCTTGTGGACTTCACTACTCTCCATCACTTTTATCCTTTAAACGCTCTTCTTCTTAATAATCGTGTCAAAAAAATAAATGACCATATTGAGTGGGACGGAGAAAGTAATAGCTACACCAACCATGAGAATGCAGCCAAATAAGGTTTGTGGCTTGCGAATCCATCCATTTTGTGTAGATTTTGTTTTTTATTTATTTTAATGAAAACAAAAGAATCTAATCAAATAAAAAAGTAATTTTAGAACTAATTATAAATTATTCTCCTTCGACCACCCTTTCCATCACATTTAATTGTTTCTTTGATTGATTTTGATAATAATTGAGAAAAACATAAAAGAGAATGAAAAATAAAAAGATGATGGAAAAAATGAAAGTAGAAGTTAGAGGGGAAATAATTCGGGCATAATATATGTTGAGTTTCGGAGGGTTGCTTAACAGGTGTATGGGGGGATACACTTGTAGGCTATTTTTCGAAAGCTTTTGAAGTTAACTGAAATAGTATCAACTGATACTGAAAGAGTTTGAAGAGAATAGCAGTTAAACAGTTTCAGTTAAACAACAGAACTTTGACTGATATCCAAAAGGGAACTTCAGTCAGGATTTGAAATAGAGGAGTGTTATGAATCTTACTGATTATCCGAAGATTTATCAGTTAGACTAATAACACTGGCAGCGGAAAACTTAACTTTTGAAATAGCATTTGATTAACACGTTGTCAGGTTATAGTTTCACTTTGCAATTAATCAGTTTCAGTTATAAACAAGTTTGTGCACAGATAAGAAAGTAAAACTGAAAGCGATAAACAACAAAGAATTTTTACGTGGTTCGGAACAAGTTCCTACGTCCACGGTCAGTTAAACACACTGACAATCGCTCACTCTTAGCACGCCAAGACACAAGTACATTTTCCAGCGGGTGGCTAAGATCTCTTGGAGTCAGAACACTGGTATGGACTCCTCTCTACTCAAACACCCTTTCGCTTGGTTGAAAGGAGGTTCGAAGTACCAACTAGATTACAGAGAACAGACTCTCTGTAGTCGGAAACCTAAGGCTTTGGATATTACAAAGAAATTGCTTAAGGAACTAAGAGAATGTATGAAATCAGATAACTGATTTTGTTTTTGGGAATTATCTTATTTGATTCAAAACTTTTGAAGGCAGTTGTTGGGAACCTTGTGGAATATCTCAATCCTTGTTTTGATGATACCATAATCCATAGGTCTTAATTGTAATAGACTAGAACAGTTTTGAACTCAAGTGTTAGAGTTCGTTTCTAGTCTAGCTTGCGGTTCTGAAGACTAAAGACTGAAGACTGAAGATACCAACTGAAGTATCAGTTCGGAACTGATTACTTAATGCATGCCGCGTGGACTCAGCGGACTGATACTAAAGTCAAGTATCAGTTAAACCTTCTTCCTCGGACTGAACTTCCAACGTTCAAAGGAAGCCACGTACTCACAAAAGTACAGCCGCATTAAATGCAGAGATCTCAGGATCTCCTTATCTCTGCAGATGTCATTCCTATTTGGTGGCTACTTTATCAGAGACGTCACATCTCCTGACCTTCAAGAGAGCCGTTTCCACCAAACAAGGAACCTCGAAGATTGAAGCTGCAGCCCAAATTCAAAAAGCTCTCCAACGGAAGAAATCTTGAAGACGTTCTCCGCCAACGGATCTATTCAGGATCTCTCCTATAAGTAGTGCTCGAGGATCAACTTCAATCTTCACCGATTCAACAATATAAGCTGAAGCTCTGCCAAAATCGCTACTCAGCCTAAAGCTTAACCTCCCCAAAGCTTGAATCGAAGAAGAGAATTCCAAAGCCAAAATCAGTCACTGCTGATTACATACATTCTCTTGGACCTTAGGCAAACCCTCTGTTTACCCAGAAGCCAAGGTCAAACTTGCTCCAAAGAACTTGTTCTTTGAAGTACAGTTAGCAACCGTTCAAACCTCCTTTCAAGAAGAAAGAGTAGAGTGTTTGAGTGATTCGGACTTCAGGAAAGTACTCTGACTCTGAGAAGTCTTAGCGCGGGTTGTGCTAAGCGCGAGAAATCTGACACGAGTGAAGTGTGGGTACTGAAGAAGTGGTTTCTTCAGTGGTACGGTTGTGTGCATCCGGCAAGCACACAGATCGGTTTGCAGTGCACCTGTTAAGCACTTGCGGAGTGGATTGTTGGTCTGATCAACCGACCGTGGATGTAGGAAAGGGTTTTCCGAACCACGTAAAAGTCTCTGTGTTATTTACAGCTTTCAGCTTTACATTCTCACTTGTGTTGTTTCAATTGATAAACTGAATACTGAATAACTGCAAAGAGAAACCTAAGACTAACAACGTGCTCAACCGAGGCTATTACGAAACTAAGTTTATTTCCGCTGCGTATGATATCAGTCTGACTGATCTATCTTCTGATAGTCAGGAAGAGTGTTATCATCTCTGTTTAGCAAACTCGACTGAAGCCCTTACGTGCATCAGTTAAGTTCCAGTAACTTAACTGATAACTCCTTACTGAAGAGCTTTCAGTATCAGTCGTCAACCCTGTTTGGTTAAAACTCCTTTCAGTTAACAGGTGTCATAGTTTGTGTGTAAAGTTTCGTTTTGATCTCTATCTTGAGATCCCTCAGTTTGAGGAAAGAAAAATAGCCCATAGGTGTATTCCCCCCCATACACCTATTCGAGACCCTCCGGACCTAACAACAGTGAATGGCTGAGTTGCGATTTTGGCAGAGTTTCAGCTTGCGCGTTTGAATCGATGAAGATTGTAGTGTTCCTCGAGCTCTATTTACAGGGGAAGTCTTGAATAGATCCGTTGGCTGAGATGGTCTTCAAGAATTCATCCGTTGTGAGAGTAAATTGAACTTGGCCGAGGCTTCAATCTTCAAGGTTCCTTAATTTGGTGAAGAACTGCGTCTCAGAGATAAGGCGCCTCTGAAAAGTTATCACCAAAAATGAATACTCCGCAGAGAAATGACGATCTTCAATATCTCTGCATTTAATGCGGCTGTACTTGAAGGTGCGTGGCTTCCTTTATACTCATGAGTTTCAGGTCGAGGAAGAATGTCAACTGATACTTGACTTTAAATAGACTATTTTTGTGGACGAAGGGAGTAACATTTATTCTCCACTACTAATATACTCCCTCCGTCCCACTCCAAATGTCTCATTTTCTATTTTGGATTGTCCCACTTCAAATGTCTTATTTTCTTTTTTGGCAATACAATATCTTTTTATACTTAATATTTAAACAATTTCCACCAACTCATTTTATCTATTTTATACACATTTTTTAATATCCGCATCAAAAAAAAAAATATTTGAAACAAAAGGGAAAAAGTATTTAACAAATTTTTTTCTTAAAACTCGTGTGGTCTCTTACTGGGAAGTTACCGAGAGACCGAGGGAGTAGTAGCAAAGCAAAAGTTTTTTTTTTTGAGAAGAATATATTTCAGAAGTTTTTTCTTTTAGAAACTATTTTCTGAAGTTACTCATAATAGCAAGGCGGTAGCATTAGCAAATACTCCGATTTTATGGCGGCGGCGGGCGGCGGCGGAGGAGGAGCGGGAGTGGAGTGGCACCAGCGCCCGCCAAACCCTAAAAACCCAATCGTATTCTTCGACGTAACCATCGGCAACATCCCTGCTGGCCGCATCAAGATGGAGCTTTTTGCTGATATTGCCCCCAAAACCGCCGAAAATTTCCGGTAATTTATAAGCGCATCGTCTCAACTATATCTGATAGTGTTAGTAATTATGTAGTCTTATATGATGGTTAAAGCTTATTCAATACTTGAAGTATCTCGAGATGATTTTGATGTTTCTTAAACTTGTAAAATGTTGGATTTATTTCAAAGTTTAGAACGATGGAGCTTATGGAATGCCAGAGTGATTGAATTATAACTTACTGGAGAATTGAAAATTTGATTAAAATAAAAGCACGGCAAGTTAACAAATACTTGCTGAATTTATTCAAGTTCGTTCAAGGGGTTTGGAAGACCATATGCGTGTATATCCGAAGTTGTAAACTGTTATTTACACAAAGCTATATAAGTTGTTGGACATGCTGCTGGAGTTGTGTTTGGATCACCTTGTCAACCTTGACATTTTATTTAATTTTTTTGAGGTGGGGGTGGGGAGAGCAGTTGAGATTCAATGGATACCTTTCCCTTTTACACAGGGTACACTTGGGTGTTTCCAGTGTAAAAACTAAAAACCTTTATTCAGTAATTTCTATTGAAATATGTGTTGAGTAAGCGTTTCTGGGATGCTACTATGAATTATAAGTATTTCTTGGCTGTCTTGTGGTGTCAAGGTTTTTATAAGGACAAGGGACCAGTTCTCTAGGTTATTATTGTACTACTAGTTTTTAGTTCACATGCTATTTTTAATTTTTTATATAATTTGGTATGCTTATTTATATGTAGCGGTTGATCAAGTAACTAATTTTCTTGCTAGATTATGGACCTGAATATGCAGGTATTTATGTATTGTGGTGTACATGTTCCAACATGATTGATGATAAGAGAACCTTTCATCTTTAAGGAAACTGTCTGCAGTAACCTCATATTTTCTTCATTTTGTCCATGTATCTTCCAGATAATTTGACGTTTAGGTCCAGTGAAAGCTGAGTAGGCTTCTTTTTCATTTCAGATTTTCTTGTCCACTACGATTTGAACCATGATGTTACTACCATGTGACTTCATACATGAGAATCCATAGTGAATGTGTGGCCTTTGGATTAACTTCTAGCAGTCTTTTCTTATTTTTTGAGTGCATCCGTAAATATTTATGTCACTTCAGTCCCTGTGTTGGCATTCTGAAAAAGTTGACTAAGGTAGTCTAATGAGATGATCCAATTAGGTCTTGGTGTTCCATTTCAATTTTCTTCACTTTCTTCAGGTTTTTCTCTTATTTAATTTAATATCCCTTACTTACTGATGTTTACTTTTGTTATGTTTTAGGCAGTTCTGCACGGGCGAGTACAGGTTCGCAACTCTATTTTCATGCTTTATATCATGACCCCTTTATTGCTTGTACCATTTCAGAATATCTAAATGTTTGTCCTTGTATCTGGCACTGTTAAAAGCTAAGGCCAATGAGGCTACAAAATTTATGATGTTATTGTTTCTTCCAGACCGAGACTCTGCAACTCATTTTATATGAAAAAGGACACTACAAAATGTCATTCAGAAATGATGTGCTAAGACTGGTTACAAATCAAGAGCCATGGTAGAGTTATTATTATAACTAATCCCAAGCATTGAAATGTGAACTATAGAATACCAACATCATCTTCAAACAATATTTTAGAGAGCTTCCTTTGCATTGACAAAACTTTTGGCCAGAATTAAAGAGGGTGGAATGCACTTTTCAAGGAATATTAGGCCTTTGACTGTTCTTTACTCTATTTCAGAATGAAATTTTTCTAAGCTTCCTACCTGAAAATTTGGAAGAGCCTTTGAAGTTGAACACTGTAAATGATTTATTGATTTATAAAAAGAAAAAAAAAATAGCCTTAGCAGGAACAACTTGCTGCTGATACTTTGGTCCTTTCTTCTGTGTACAGGATTGTTTTTTGTTAGACTTTGACATTTTCCATAAATTTCCAAGGCTTCTTGGTCCTAAGTTGACTGTTATTCTCATTTACATTTGGTCCTGTTTATTTGTTGGTTTGTTTTACAGGAAAGCTGGATTACCTGTTGGCTATAAGGGATGCCAGTTCCATAGAGTAATCAAGGACTTCATGATCCAAGCTGGTGATTTTCTTAAGGTCTCTCTTTTTCTCTTCTCCTATCCTGATTCCTGTAATATGCTGTTTAAGTAAGCATTTTCTTCTAAAGTTATTCAGAAAAAACTATTATGAACCACCATTCCCTTGACCTTGACCATAAGCCATAAGTTATGAACTGTTGTTTGAATCTATGTTTTTGGTGGATACAGGAGCTCGTGTGTCCACTAGTATCATCTACTATCTAGGTTCAACCTGTTCACATACCAGACCTCAATCCGATATATGAAACCACTTTGAACAACCGAAATGATTATACATTTTGCTATCGACTTCTTCAAACACATCTACTGTTTATTCCTTTTGTTGAACACACGAATTTCTTTAAACACTTCAGTATCTAGCATAATTGGAAGGGCTTGTACGTGCTTTGCACATGAACTGCATATGTATTGATCTAGTTTATATATACTTTCTTGTCAGGGTGATGGCAGTGGCTGCGTATCCATTTATGGAAGTAAACTTGATGATGAAAATTTTATCGCAAAACACACTGGACCTGGCCTCCTATCAATGGTATGCTGCATTATATTTACTTTGTAGATTGAATTTCTTTTGTAAGTGAAGGTAACAAAGTCTATTTTGAAAGTTACTGAAGTGTAATGTGGCAATTCTCTCTACTACAAGTTCGTATAATTTTTTGCTTAACATGTAAATAAATTATTTGTTTTGCCTCCAGAAGCAAGTCAGTAGTTTTAAACTGAGATGATCCTAATTGATGAATAATTTTTTGATGCCTTGGAATACTGAGTAGTCTAAGATGTATATTAAAATATCAATACTAATCCTCAAGGTTTATTATTCCTAAGAGTATATTTTTGCTTCTTAGTTGAGAACTTTGTTACAACCAATAAACTAGTCATTTATACATATATTAATGCTAAGCCTGTGTATCAAATAGTTTCTTATTGCTGTCGCAATCAAATATTTTATGATTATATTATCACTTTAATTTGCCACTGCGGATGATTTATCTGCGTAATCTGACTATCTCGATCTGAGTAGATTGCTCCATTTTCTTTGGCAGGCAAATAGTGGGCCAAATACTAATGGTTGTCAGGTAAACATCTTATTACATATGTTTATGTTTGGACAAAAAACCATATCCATTGATATTCTGTTCTCTCATTCAAAGTTGAACTGTAGGAATAGTGTGGGTGCACGACCTTTTTTCTGACACTGAATTACTCCCTCCGTCCCGGCTTTTGGTATCCAGTTGACAACGGCACGGATTTTAATAAAGTGATTGATGTGTTATGAGTGGAATAAGGGTCCCACATTTTATGTGAGAGTTAAAATAATTAAAGTGGAGTAAGGGCCCCATCTACTTTTACCAAAAATAGAAATGGATACTAAAATGTGGGACGGCCAAAAAAGGAAAGTTGGATACTAAAAGCTGGGACGGAGGGAGTATTATTTAGCACTTGGTTGTCAGACGTGTAGATTATGATCTTTTACATATTTTTGTCACGTTGCATATTTTCAAAAAATGGCTGTTTTCCCAAAATTACACTTTCATGCCTTACAACCCCTCTTTTCTAATTGCATATTTATCTGATTATGGCAGTTCTTCATCACCTGTGCGAAATGTGACTGGCTTGACAACAAACATGTAGTCTTCGGGGTATGTGTACTCGTGTTTGCCTTCATTTTTTCAGTTCATTGTTAAATTAAAAATTCTACTATGGAATGAGTGTGATTAAAATACTTAAATTGGGATATAGATCTCATTGTAGTCATCTGGCTATTTATCTATTCTTCTGCTGCCTGCATAATTACACACTACTCAGCATTATTCATTAGCATAAGTTGTTGAATTATCTATAGCTGAAAAACCTGATTCTGATGCAGCGTGTGATTGGCGATGGTCTCTTGATTGTGAGGAAGATCGAGAACGTAGCCACTGGACCCAACAACCGGCCTAAACTTGCTTGTGTCATTGCAGAATGCGGAGAAATGTAGAGTCTGTGCTCAAACATTATTGTTAATTGACGTGGTAAATTTGGGGATTTATGACTGCAATGATTTGATCTTCAACTGTTGCCACTTGATCTGATTATATCAGCATTGCCTACTAACATGTTGATAAGAAAATCCCAACCCAATATCTTCCTTACTCGTCTGAATAATGCAAAATTCAATAAATCAACATTGTATTTCAGTTCCAAAAATACATATAGTTACAAAACCAGAGCCTAACATCCCTCCACATCGGAACGCCACCACTATAGATTCTTCTGTAAATCACAAAACAAGCAAGAAATGCGACAGTTGACAGATAGTAAATGTGCTAATGAGAGAAGAAATCTGCTAAGCTGCAGATTTTGGTATTTTGTATTGCTTCTTGAGGAACTGAGAAGCTTCTGAATCACTCCTGTGACACAGAATCCTAATAAGGGTCTTTGAATCGGCACCCAGCTTACCCCTTCCACCCTGCAGTTCCATCTCACTAGCAGATCTCAAGTCCTCTATCAGTTCTCGAGTCTGCACCCCAGCCGAAAAACAGAAGATGAGAAAAATAAAGATAAGAGAGAAACATGGCGTTCATGTTATTGATGTCAATCTCATGGAAGAGAAGCTGCTAACGAAATGTGAAATTGACTTGATAACTAAGACTAATAATGATTTAGCTTGCATCAAACCTGCGCATTCAAAAACCTCAATGCACTGAAAATCAGATATATCTTTTTTCTTTTCTTTTATTCCCTTAGCCCTAATGCACAGTGTCAGGCAATAGATATTTCGTGATTAGAGCGCAGTTCAGCATGGACAACAGAAATACGAGCACATTATAAGACACCAGTGTGGTTCATTACTAATCCTATCAACTCAAGATTTAATGAAACTGAGCACAACGCTCATCCCATACTAACCTCATAGCCAAGCAACTTTATAACCTGTCGGGCGCGTACTACTTGGTTTTCCACAACTCCACGTGGGAGCCCATCTCCTCCAGATATGAAAAATTCCTGCAGTTGCACGTAGATAATAATAATGGAGACATAATTTAGTTCATATGTCTCATTAGCTGAATATGATGGAGCCAAACAAGTCACTCAGGCAACCGACTAATTGATTAAACGCCAACTCCTATGATTTACCTTTAAAACCTCCAAGTCTTCATCCATAAACTTAGCATCAGCCGGAGTGAACATACGTGACGGACCTCCATCTAGTATCACACGGATTAAGCCATCCTGGTACAAAGAAGATGATATCAATTGATGACTCTATTATTTCAACAATTCTGTCAGTTTAGACAATCAAGATAGAGCGACAAACCAGGGATGCTTGAAGAAGTCCTGTTACAACACGATCTCTAAGTGGTTCCACTATGATATCACACAACTGGCTGAGTACCTGCAGCCATTATCATGAAACATGTACATCAGCCTTAAGAGTTTCTTTTAGCATATACTTAACTCAGCAAACAGTCACCTATTATCTTCACTGTAAAGTTGGGCTTAATAAGAAACTGTACATATCAGACCTTCTGGAGCAGGCTGAATATGTCCTTACAAATTACAATATCTATGTTTTATTAGAGTGGATTACCACACAATTTTCTTTGTTTCGTTTGAGTGTTCTTGATGAAGGATAGAGAATGTTTCATAAATATTCATACATCTCATAGTTAGACTTTGGTGGTCTACTAGTTACTCAAGATCTTCATTTGGAATCATTAGAGGCAAGGCAGGATGCAAAAACTTACAGTAACAGAAAAGACAAGAATCAAATTGCTAATTTAACCCAAAATAAAATGTTTTCCCAACTTCAAAAAATCATACCATATCAAGAGGCTCAATCACATTTTCCAGCCTAGACTGAGCAACACTTGGCTTATAGAGTCCATCAATGAACGGTTCTCGCAAGTCCCAGAAAATTGTTTTGGTTCCTAGAAAGAAAAGCAGAAATCATTAGCATACAGTGCATAGATTGCAAACTTCAGAGATATACTAAACTATATATGAGACATACCAGTAAATTCACACATATGGTCAATGGCGGAATTGATATCTTTTCTACTTCCATCAAAACCGTCCTTCTGGGTGGAATTCTTTGAGTTAACATTCACTAGTCTTTCTGAAAATGGGGAAGAGCAATATAAAACTTGTTAATATGAAAGGAATCAGTAAAAAAAATTCTATTTTGTAAATGCACTAGCATTGCTATCTCGAAGTGCTTGCTAAAGATTCCACAGGAGTCCAGCTGAAGTGTTCCAAAGTTGTATATAAGATCTTTGGAGACTTGGGACACAAGAATCGCTAGGAAAAGACAGGAAGGATGCCAAGAAATTAAGAAATGCAAAGTAGAGCATTGACACAAAATAAGGCTCAAAGTGTTATGTTAACAAAATCCGAGCCACTAAGAATATGAAAATCTTTTAAAAAAGGTTGAATTTGAGAGGTAGTTGACCACTGTGCTTACATTGTGCCTCTATAAGAGCTCAATTTCATATTTTCTCTAGGAAAAAGCAATACATTTAACTTTAAAAATAGGTTGTCCCCAGAACAGATTGAAAACAACAATTTTCCGGTGCAACTTCTTGCGCTGAACCTATAAAGTAATTGCGCCTCCCATGGGATTCGAATCTAGGGCCATGAATTCATATAAGTTCAGTGCATTTACTTTCTAGGTTAAGTGCAAGAGGTTCGTAGTTTTATGGAAAATGAGGCTTTTATATGATCCTAACTATATATATATATATATATATATATATATCAAATATATAGATATATATTTAAAATCACTTGACTTAAAGGAGAAGTACACATTACTTACTTATTGTTTGACCATGCTTCTTAGACCATCTCTCCCAAATGCTGTCTTCCAATTTATTGAGTTGGCTAATAGCATACTAAGGTTGCCAAAAGGCTTGCATTAGTGTTAGATTGTACATACTTACGAATACACCGAAAGTAGTATGAAATCAAGCAGAGACAAACTGATGAAAAGGATATAAAATAAGCATGAACAAGTAGACAACAGAGGTCCCAGATAAATACTTCAAGTGGAGGAAAGGAATCAGTTGGAAAAGTAGAGATCAGTGGTAGGTCTATTCCAAATAAGTTTTGGAAAAGCAAAATGCACTAGTATATAATAGCAATCAGTTAAAAAATAACCCAACAAAAAATTGCACATAAACACTATTTTCATATCTAAATAATTGATGATTTGATAAAGTTACTTTGCAACACAATTCTATGTAATTACCAAAAAAGAGTTGGCTTCTATAAATGACGCTATCTGTTATGCTACTCTAAAACAAAAGTGTCTTCGCCAACTACTTTTTTAGGAGTGCACACACCTGAAATATTCATGATTCGCCCTAAAAGAAATACGACATATTGTTCAGTCGAGACAACAAAGAACCACCTAAAATCCACCAGTGACTACTGATTATTCCTAATTGAAGATGCCAAGCTACTATTTATAGTGAATAGATGGACCCTTTCCCTTAGTCTCCTAATCAGGAAATCCTTTCACATCAATCGTTCTGGTAATCAAGAGTTTATGCAGCTTTGAAATGAAATAAGAAATTATATGGAAAAGAGAGCAATACTAGCCTCTCAAGCAGAAAGAAAATAAATCAGAAGGCATACGGGTGAGAAAAGCAGCTTCAACTTACATAAAGAGTATTTAATTGAACACAAAGGGTAGGTGTTGTTAAAACATTGATATCATTAGACTTTCTGACATCAGGCAGCCTTGGATCTGTCAATTCCTTCTTCACAAAAGCTTTGATTCCACTTTCTCTCCGGAATCGCGTAAGAGTGGGCACAGGTGGAATTATGTCTTCCTTGTCAGCTGCAGTAGAGTAGAGAGTTCTATGATATCAGACTGAAGCTTGAAATAAAGTTGAATCACAAACTTGGAGTCACATATCCAACCCCACAGGTAAGAAATACAGGAATTTGAGTATGAAAGAATTAAACACCCCAAACATATGCTTCCAGAATCTAATGAAATAAAAAAAAAATTCGGACAAACAAAAAAGCATGCCAGGCTAAGGAAGTATAGTTGGATGGCACAAACACAAATTAACTGTTGTACCAATTCACATGGCTCACTATGAAGCAAACTAGACAAAATGGAATACATACAAAAACCACAAGGCAGGATCAAATTGAAATCACATGCATGAATACAATACCTAGGCTTTCCACGACATGCTTGGTATACGCTTGGAATGCACTGTCAATGCCACGAAAGAGGCTTTTGAGTTCTCCAGGCCTCATTGGAACTTTAAGAGCAAAGAACTGATCAACTGTCTGCAAACAAAATCGATAAATGAGATCCCAATTAAGTTTTATCATAACATGATTGTAACATTATTTCTATGTTTACAAGTAGGACAAGATCGAATGTCCTAGTATTGTGCTTTCAATAGTTGCTTACAGTTAAGGAGAAAAAGAAGAAATTGAAGAGAAATAAGGGCAGAGTGTCACAGACACGTGTCACAGACACACATGAACAAAGGGAATATGTAGACACGGAGGGTCATTCTAACCAACAATTTGAAAGGTAGCCCATGTAGGAAGCATGCTTGTAGCAAACGTTTTTAAAGCTACAAACTAGTATATACTTTCTTTGTGTGGGTGTGTCATCATTTGAAGTCAAAACTACAAAAAGTCACTAATCAGCCATATTGACATAGAGACGCCCTAACATACAATTCAAAGCTAACTCAAAGTCGGGATAAAATAGAACTGGTCATTGCAACGTAGGGAGCATGCTTGGGGGGGATCTGTTTCCAAAAGGATCAATTTTGTACATTTTGTTTTTATATCACTAGCATTAATATTCTCGTGGGGAAATTATGTAGATTTCTGTGCTCAAAAATAAAAATGGGCAGTGTATCATCTCTCTCGTAGCTATAGTTTCCTTCTAACTTTGTAATAAAAGAACCTCAACAAAGACTCATACCAGAAGCCTTCACATGATTTCACTCGCAGATCAAGTTGAGGATGCATTCATTTTAAATTCATAAGGTTGAATCTCAATTGAAGGTTTGGAGGATGGATTTCAAACTTATCACAACAAACTCACTGATTCGATTTGGATGAGGTCATTGCCTTTGAAAATCACAACTGTCAAAAATATTGAATTTTGGTAGCTCTGGTATAATGGAGTAATATGAAAACCCTCCCCTAAATCCTCTACTAAAATCAAATCCTTCGATCAACGTAAGCTAATTAAGCAGGCACCTAATTATTCACCAGCAGCATAGCAGGATAACTACATAAATCTACAGTGAACATTATTCCACATAAAATAGCAAGCCACTGAGTCGGATAATATTTCCACATAACTTGGTCTTGTTATAGATTATAATCATCCTCTTACTCCTTTAAAAGGAAAATTCTAAAATTAGTAGAAAACTACATCATGAGGCAACCTCTTCATCCCCCGAAACCCCAAAGAAAAGCTAATTGATTACATCAAAGAGGACATGCAACTAGGATTTCATACAGTTATTCAAATATGCACGCCTCCGACAGATCTCTATCTAGTGTTACTACATGAAAATTCTAGAGGATAAAGTTTGAACCTAGTGATAATATATTACTTCAGAATTGTCAAATTAACTCCACTTTCTTCTCTCTGTAACTATAGAGTCCACATATTCTCAAAAAAGAAAACCAAAAAACAACTTTAGAGTCCACATGAAGCTGTAAGTTTTAGGCCAGAGGGGGCTTGCGCAGATGCCTACAAGTATCTATCTAGTCTTATAATTTAACAGTTCTACAGATTGAAGTTCGAACTTAGTCATAGTGCATAATTGTCAAATTGATTCAACTTTCTTCCTCATCTGTAATAATGGAGTTAGCATGATGCTGAGTCTGTTAGGACAGATGGCATTTCAGAAAATGGCTAGAAGAACCTTATATGAGTGGGCAATGTCTTTTCAACAGTCATTACATTGGAAAATCACCCTTCTTGCCATAGAACTTTCGTACAGCCTTACTATATCACAAAAATACAGCTATAGGCAAGAGTCTTCATGAATGAACAAATTTAAAAATAGAATATGGTTCTAGTGAAAGATTTGGTAAGAAAGACAAGAAAAATCTGGATATTCGTAGCAAACAAACCTCCTCAACAATCCTGTAGACCTCAACGATCGAGCTTCCATGCCTTTGCTGTGCAGATACCGGGGACCAATTCTGAATAAGAAACGAAGAAGAAGGAAGATGGAGAAGAAGAATTTAGCTTTTATTTGCATACAACGAGAAGGAATAAAGAGAATAGCAGAATCAAAGTAAGTTCTTGCTTAAAAGACTAAAATTCTCAGACAATGAGATCATCCAAATATTCAGCAAAAGGTAAATAAGAAAAAGAGCACCTCAGTTGAATTATTTACTAATTAATATAAATCCAATTTAGTCAAAAGAATTGATGTGTGCCATTATCCAAGCAACTGAAGGGAAACGCTAAGTTCAGATATAATAAGACAAATCAAAATAGCAACATGCTACATTACAGAACTCACTATTGATATCACATTTCCACATAAGTATGGAGTTAAAGCATGACATAAGATGCTCTCAAAGCTTTATGGCTTTCATCTGGCTAATAGATGATATGTTTGCCAACTATGGAGATACAGTAGCATCGGAGGAACAAAGCACTCAAAATCAAACTAGATACAGAAAGAAACGGGTCAACATGAGAACTAGGATAAAGGCATATATACTATTAAAAATTCAACCCAACGTCATGCTTAATGCTTTGGGCCAATAAGGAACATCAGTTATTCTTACTTCATCAATGGACAAATTACAGTTTGTAACTAGTACATTTTAATCTAACCTCAGAGGGACTGCACCAAGTTTACAGCTTCAGAAAATTAAGACAGATCAGGAGCTGGGTGTTGACCAGGCAAAAATGGTGATTACCCAGAAAGGGTTTCTCCTACTCTATGGCTACTAAAAGCTTAACCATGCCCTACCACCAAGAACAGATTCCGCCATCTATTGTCAGTATTGCATCAACTTTACACTACAAAGGCTGTAACTCTTCTTTTGACTAAGAACATGATATAAATATTGTATGAAATGTTAGTATAAGTCGATACCTCCTGCTGCATAACTCGTTCCACCCATGCTGAAATTCTTGCAAGTTGCGCATTGACCCATCGCAACACCAACGTTCCAGATACAGTCTCAATCTGAAGAATACAAATAAGTGTAGAACCTTCCATTAAAATACTAGTTACTGTACAAAAATGATGCAATCAAAACAGGGGAATTTAATGAAAACACATTAGATGCAAGGCACTAAATCTTTTTATCATATGTAAAATCTCACTACAGAAAAAAGAGAATATTTACAGTAGAATTTTTTCTTTTTTCACAATTATAAAAGCATTCCTTTTAATGTCAAAGCCAACAAGAGAAAGAAAGCGAAGAAGGGGAGAGGAGATACAAGCAGTTAGGGAGAAAAGGAAGAGAAGAGAAAAGAAACGGGAGAGAGAGCAAAGAGAGACAGGCCAAGGAGAGAAACTAAGAGTAAAGGGACAGAGGTGAAGAGAATGAGAGGGAGAGGGCTGACATAGGTTATTGTTTATGAATGTTCTAGATGAATCACAATAACAAAATTAGGATTAATTCTACAATAAAAGGTAGTATCAATCATATTTTAAGAGATCATTCCAAGATTAACTCTCTCTGCATAGTCTATGGGGGGACAAAAATTACTTTTTACTTAAATTATTTATATTTGTCAGCAATTGAGGGTTATATTACATATACCACCCTTTCAGCTACCGAAATATGAAACCATGTTGCTATATAAACTTCAACATGACATCTGAAGGAACCCTATCGCCAGGATCTGACGGCAAAAAGGTCATCTTATAACTAATAGTTAGACCAATTTCCAAAGGACGGTCTGGTTCAGGATGGTATATTTATGTCCATTGGTATGTTTCAATGGAGCAGACTCAGAGGCTGTTGAGATTGTCACAGATGGAGGGGAGAAGTATCTAGCTGCTGAGAAGGATGCCATTACTTGTGGGTAAGCAAGATGAATTGGTTTATCGAGAAACTCCACTTAAAGATGTTCGAAGTTTTTCTTCCTAATTTCTATGTAAAACAAATCTAGTGGACTATACCTAGAATTTAACTAGTTGATCATTGGATAAAGTAATAGAATGCAAACTAACCAACTTTCAGCTCATGGGAAGAGATGTAAATATCACAACTCGTAACTAAATGCCACGAAAACATGTTGCCCCTATTACTTCCCACATCCTTGGCGCGGCATATTATTCTGAAATGCTGATTTCTCTCTGATCAGTAGGAAAGTACCAAACTAGAAACATCTATCATAACAATGCACGCCTAGTACTTCATTGTACAACCTAATCCTGTTATTAAGCCCCAACAATGCACTCATAGTACTTAACCCTACAACCTATTTTATTATTAAGCCCCAATAATCAGGTAAACACGCTTCAGCGACAATCCTACAATGAAGAAAATTTTCGCCTTATCTCCTTCACAGAGTAGATCCATTCAAAGGTACCCCCAAAAAAAAGCCAACCCTCACCTTGTACAAATTTAGCTTCTTGAGGTAAACCTCTGCAGTCCCCTCTGCACACGTAGATGTAATAACAGCTATTAAGTTTTCCTCAAGATTATCAGCAGCCGGGAACACAGAAACAACATCCTCAGTCAGGTGCTCGGCGCTTTCAAGGAATGGTTTCTAAGGAAATTAAAATAGTCAGACTTCCAGATAAGTCAAGATGGAGAAGAATATCAAGATGCAAACTTACCAGTTTGATGCCATAAAGCTTGTGAATAAGAGATACTGCAACTGCACTTGCATTGTGATGCCGCAGGTTTAATATAGGAAAATACATGGCTGTA
The DNA here is from genome assembly GCF_028751815.1 of Salvia miltiorrhiza. Lineage (NCBI taxonomy): Eukaryota > Viridiplantae > Streptophyta > Magnoliopsida > Lamiales > Lamiaceae > Salvia > Salvia miltiorrhiza. The sequence goes on along the minus strand of NC_080390.1, from coordinate 6,342,486 downwards.
TTGTTTTTCACAAGTTTCTTTGTCTGTTCAGCAAGTAATGCTAGAGGATGTTCATTTGTTGTGTCAGACAGTGTTTCAACATCCTGTATAATCTGCAAAAGGACATCAATCAAGATATATATAATATCAATGAGTAGCTTTTACCTCTTAAAGCCAACTGATATTAGCTAGATCAGATAATCGCGAAAAACTAACATCTTTTCATTTTTTTCGCTTCTACTTCTTTCTTCTGATTTAATTTCTTGAGACAGGGGTTGACAAATTGCAAAGTCAATACCTCTGATAAATACAATACAGCATAGCCCCAAAATTTACGCCCTTCTAATCTAAGCTCTATGCAAATGTAAAATGGTCAACAAGTGAATGCTAAAGATAGGAATATATTGTTGGTTTGTGGTAAACTGGTAATCACGTGATGTGGATGAGAAAGAGCAACAAAGAAGGCGAATTACAAAATGAATGCTGAAAATGGAAAATAACTTAATGTCAAAAATTCAATTAGTTTATCTGAGTAGAGTTGCATTACTTCATAACATATAGATTAGCATGAATGTCATGTCACAAGTAAACAAGATACATCACATCAGTCAGGACTCAGGAGAACCAGGATAACTCATGTTATTCATCAATAAGCTATTGTTTATTGATAATAGTTAATAGAAGTTTTAACTTCGAAAGCCTAACTATACTTGCTCATCAAAGCCATGAGAAAAATGAATAAGTCCTCAAAATAATTTAAATACAAAGTAAAAAGACAATGGCATTCTGTTCCATGATAGTTTCTCAGGCCTCATTTCCTCCTATAGAGAATTCAAATTGAATTCCTTTTGCTCTTACGCATTGCAGCAAAGTCATATTTTTTCTAAAAATGCTCAGAGATCTAGACAACCAATGCTCTGTCATTAACCAATCCAATATCTTCCAAACTTTCTTGCTATCAATCAGCTTAACAGTTCCCCTAATATATTTATCAAAACATATGGACAACCAAGTTAAATTATTAGTAAAACTAGATTCAAGCGCTCACTCTGGAAAATGCTTGCTTGATTGAAGATAACACATATATCTCGATTTGCTCTATATCTGTGACAGGTGGACCCTGCATTGCCTGAAAAATTCCAGAGTTAGTTCAATATTGTTAAAGTTGGCAGACAATTCAATTGCAATAAATTATAAGCATGTTATAACATGTAATAAATAAAGGACTTGTGATTGTCAGGTTTGGCGTTTCAATAGCAAAATGGAGGCCAATAAATGAAGAAAAGAGCGGCATGGCAGAAATAGAATTGTTTTTTGAAATATTCTACAGATTTCCATGAAGTTCGTGTGAGGGTTTGTAGTGAAAATTACTGAAGAATCTCTAAAACAATAAATCTACTCAATGATTCACAAAGCAGGAGCAAAGTATGAGTATAAACAAGGAATGATTGAATATTCCTTAGGACAGAGGCAAATTATGAGATTAAAGAAGGAAAACTACATTACCAACTCAGGTTCTTCGAGAAGAAGCCTCCGAGCAACCATGGCAACTACTAATGCATTTTCCATCATTTTTGATCCCTATAATAAAAGAGAAGCAAATAATACAGAGATGGTCATCTTCCAAAGTTTTGATCATGATTCACAATAAGCACTATCACAAAAATAAAACAAATAATGATGAAAATAACCAGCAATAAAATAGAGGGCGACTAACAAGTTGACTTTTTGTTCTATCTGAACAATCAGGGGTGTAGGGATTAAGATCATTTATTAACACGGGAACTTGAATAACATACAACTGTTTAAGGAATTAAATACATCAAGACTTTTTAGTAGATCAAACGTACGAAAAAATGCTCAAGGGATCGTAACTGAGGTGCTTTGCTAAGGTCAAAATTGACTTTTAAGACAGAACCCAGTAACAATGTTCTAATTTGTAATAGCTATATTCGTTAAACCTATTTCTTGAAGCTGCAGGAAATGGAAATAAATTTAAAGGAGGCAATTAAAAGTGCCTGAAGGTTGTAAAAACCGAACTAATTCATGTCAAAATCAATCAACTTAAAGGATAGCAAAAGACCTCAGGAAAATGAAGATGGTAATCAGCCAACCGCATATCAGCCCATTTTTGAATGGGTAATAGGAATGACTGCAAGAAAGTCAAATCCTCAAATCCCTTTTCAGTCTGAACTCTGCAAGTCAAGCTTCTCAGATGCAGTCTTTCCTGTGGGCCCCGCTGCTCCTTTAAAGGTATTCTCTTCAACTGTTGGATGGCATGCTGCAGGATATCTTGTTCACCAGTGATGACAAACTGTAATGCACATATACGAGGATTGAGGTCAACAGATAGCAAAAAGGTACTAGCAGCTTTGAGTGTATAGAACAGGGTAAGGAGCCTGTGTGATTTTAACTCTGCCAGCAATACACAGTATGATACTGGCATATGAAAGTACTCGCTTGCAAGGATAATTGCATTCAATATGTTATAAGAAGTTCAGCGTACCCTCAAAAGTCACATAAACAAATTGATGTAAATTTAGAGATAGAAATAAAATTTATAGTGGTGCATGGGAGAGACCAGCAAGAGAGGATATAACTCTCTACAGTCCATATTCCCACCACCACAAAAGAGAAGCCAAAAAAAAATTAGAAGAAAAATGACACTCGGTAGATTACAGTATAACATGCTCCATCCTGAGGCCTATGCCAAATAAGTTGATAAAGTTCAAATATTTATTGCAAGTGTTCCTCTCTGACATACTTTTAATCTCCTGAATTCCATTATGACCCATCCTAACATGTTTCGTCCAATAAAATTTGTTAGCAATATATTTTAGTCTATCAGGATTCTCAAATATGCCAAAACTTCTACACTCATGTAACAACCTCAACTTTTATAGTCTGATAAAACCATGGGTGTTCCCCCATAGCCATAGAGACAATTTGTAAGGGTAAAATTGTCATATTATGTTAATCTCAACCCCTTGCCATCAAGGTCCTAATTCTGTCAAGAGTAGTACTTCATACCTCACACTGTCACACATGGAGTAACAAGAGAAAATATGACACAGTAGCCAGCATTAAACCAAAACACAAGGAAAGACAAAAGTACAAACTAGGAACACATCAAGATTGGGGATGAAGAAGTGAAATACTAAGGACGAAGGATGACTGAATACCACCACTCATTCATTCAAAATTTTCAAATCTGTGCATTACTATTGAGAAAATTCTCATATATTATCTACTAAAAAGATTCATTTCTTATTAGAAAAAAGACACATATGCCAAAAACTCAAGAGAAAATTATTTGGTCTTATACCTGCCGAAATAACACCCAAGCATAGCATGTATAATGAATTGTCTCTGTGATTCCTAAAACACGCCAGGTTGACTTAAAAAGCTCCAACATTTCTTCTACTTCCTGGTATAAAGAAATTGTGTTATCTCCAAGCAGAAATAAGCATGACATTGAGAACGGGCTCTTTTCAACAAGAACAAAATTTAAGCTCTCAACTTCCACTACATACTTGTTGAGGAAAAACAGAAAATATCTTAATGCACGTAATATACCACTAACCTCTGTAAGCTTGCCCTCATCCAAGACATCAAATACACTAAGCAATAGTTTCTCATACAGCCTGACATTTAGATGATAACCATCTGCCCAGTGGCATATTTCACCAGTTAAATCACCTCTTGCAGGTCTCTCTGCAAGTGGAATAGTGATCTCCCTCAGAGATCTCAAACACTCGGTCCTCTGAAGATCACCTGTAGCTGATGGAAGAGACTGATGAAGAAAACAAAAATGTTAGTAAAAGGAGCAAAAGAACCTGAAGTACAAAAAAAAACTTGTTTGAATCTCAAAATGTAGTATGTCAGTGACAACTTAACTTAACAAGAACTGAAGAAAAATATTTTATTTTCTCTTCTTTTATTTATTATTTCTATCATTTATTTATTTTATTCTATTTTATTGTTTGGGGGAGGGGGAGGAAAAATGGGAAGAAAACATATAATATGTATATTGGTCGGTCAAATGACACTGGATAATGTAAAGACTCAATACTTATTCAGACACATACGGACAGCAAAATTCCAGAAGCTAAAGGGTTCTTTGTTAACATTTTCAAACCCATCTTTTCAATTTTCAACTATGCTATACACTTAAAACGCATTGCTTCATTTTTAATTTCTAGAACACTTTTGTCAATACTATATCATATATCACAATAATATATCATAGACTTGTAGTTGTAGTGGGGCCCACAGCATAAACATTCCTCTCTATGTACTGGCCATAAAAATATTGCTTTCTTCATACTAACCACAATTTCATCGATATAAAAAACACAATCGATCAATCAGATTTTCAAGCCTATAACTCTTAAAGTATCAAATCATACATCAAACTAAAACCAATACTCTACACTTCATAAATTGCATTGAAAATATGAAACTAAAAACGAAAATTAACAAGTCCAAAAACTCTTAGCATAAGACATCTAATTGGGGATGTAAATGCAAGGACACTACATGCATGTAAAAGGTGAAGTATGGGAAGAGAGCACCGACAACAAAATAAATCTTGAATGAAGAAATATGATGAAGGGGAGTCCTATAAGATAGGAAATTGTTAATATGATGAAAAGTTCATAACATCTGAACTCACCTCAGACTCTTCAATCTTCGCCAGAAGAATCCTCAAATCACTTGCCTTTCTGCCAGATTCTCCAAATCCCACAACAGGATGATTCACAAGCCCTTCCTCCAACATATTTAACTGGGCTGACAGCAAATTAAATGAGTATTAAAAAAGGAGATAACTTAAGCTACGCTTTATTGACAAATATAGCAATTCATTATAAGCATATTTTCTCATTACTACGTAAACCAAAACGAGAAATGACCAATTGGTTTCAAAACAGCTTCTCTAACAAATAGAAGCTCCTCATCATCAGAAGAGGAGAATATCTGAAACTCCCAAATGGAGAGGAAAAAAGAAAATAAACGCAATAGGAAACCAAATAATTTGGGAAGGTACCATTCATCAGGGTAGTGGGGGTTTTTACAAAAGAAAGGAGAAATGAAGAGCTCACTTGTCTTTTCTGCCATTTTATATAAGATTTCTTATCCGAAAATTCTGTTCGTGATATGCAACATAACAGTTCCAGCGGAATCAATAAAGTATCCATCCTTTTTCCAACTTTGCCAACCATGGCACCGAGTAGTGCTCGTCTTGTTCTGATGTCCATTTCCTCCGAAATCTGTTCAGACCCATCCAAAATTTGGTGGTAAACACATAAGCAGAAGCATAAGAACAAGCTTCGAGGAATATGACAGTATCTAATAAATGGTATTACAAACTCAGTGAAAGCAAGAGGAACAACAGCTATTACTGTTCAACTGATTCCTCACCGAAAAAGTACAAAGGCTTAGCAGCAGAGGTATATATGCTATCAAACTTAAGTACCTTCTTTCAGCAACAGCTAGATTGAGTTATTGATCCATAAAGGAAAATAATTATAATTACAGAAGCTAGAAGATATAAAGAAGCAGGGATATATCACTAATGCCAGTTTGGAAGCCAGTAATGTCAAAGGCACTGATAAATGTGATACGACAGAAAAATTGTTATCCAGATGCTTAATTCAAATGCATATTTTACGAAGTGACACACCAGATATCATCATGAACATCCCCTCCCCGGTTATGAAGATCTCTCAAGTGATAGGATATTACGCTTCAAGCTCAAAACAAATAATGAAGTAAACATGGACTCTGTTCAAAAAGGTGTTAGCAAAGCTGGAACCTTTTCAAGAAATACCAGACACAATTAACAACAGTCAATATGTCAGCCTAACACGCCATATTGGTTGAGAATCAAATGTGAAAGCTAATTGCAAGAAACTAATCAAGGCAAGTGAGTCCACTGTGGACAAATCAGTGGTGTGAATGAATCAACAAGATGCTCCTACCTATAGAACATAACATTCAGTGTTAATTACTTGCTATATCCAAAGATGACACTATTTTTCATGGACACCAACAAAGTTCCTAACATGACTAGCAATGGATATTGGATACAGTCAAAGTAATATCCTATCACTCTTTTCCAGTTCCTTTTCTTAATACCAGTAGTCAAGATTGCCCACAAACTAATTTATCAAACAAAAGATTTAGTAAAGGAATGATCTCTTTTCCAATCTCCCAAAACTAGACCAATTTTTATTACCATATTCCCTCGAGACACATCTCTCTCTATGATCAGACTTCTAAAAACATACCAATATTGCCTTCAAACTGTTTCAAATTAAAAATGAAGGTATTATGCATCTCTCAGTAGATATGCAACAATACGATGAAGCAAAAACTCCCATACATCTCCAAAAGTGGAACTATTTGGTGTAGCATTTTCAAAAATAAAAATTCTTTAACATTTGAATCTCCAGTAAACTATATGTGTTCCTAAACTAACTTCCCCCTAATAGCTAGAGGGTAATTTTTAATACTTCTTATGGTGAAGCTGCCTGACAAGGCACCATAGCACCTTGAAGTGCCAACAATTTTACAATGTCTTACTAAAAGGAGAGCAAGTAGACAGCAATTGAACATACAAATGAGTAGAACACTAGAACTTTCTACTTTCTCCTTATTCAGTTTTTGCAATGCAGTAAATATGTAGGGAAATGTATCTCACGTCACTAAAATTCCATGCAAAAGAGGTGCTTCAGATCTTCAAAGCCTAGACTGTTACTGTTAGAAACCAAAAGCCTAGCTGGGACGGTATCACTATGTATGAACAATTAAACATTTAACTAATTGTTAGAGAACCTTCTAATAAAAGCTTCTTAAACAAAACCAAGACTTTTACACCCATCCAGACCTATCAAGTGAAGAGGAAAAAACCCAAGAAGGAAACTATTCTTATTCCGTGGTTGTATAAATCTTAATCGACGTGTTTTTAGCTGAGAGAATAAAATCTAATTGAAGAGACCAAGTTTCTAATTTACTGAGGAAGCATTAGAGTAAGGCTTAATGATATATTAAAGCTTCAACATTTGATACTCTCTTGGAGCAGACAACAAGGCTCATAAAGTAAAAGGCAGAAGACTCATAACGTACCTCCATCTGGACACGCATCGTCTCCAAGAGGCCAACTAAACCATGGGCATTATGAGATTGTGTTCCTGCTTGTTCACTTTTACTTCGTCCCAGCTTCTTCATCAATCTAGATTTTGTGTCTTTCTTTTTTTCTTTTGATGGAACAATAAGCCCCCTGCCAATATAATTAATTAAATGGGGATTTTATTAAAGAAAAGAGAAAACTAAAGCGAACCCTTGAAAGCACAGAAAAAGCAGACTAAGGGCTGAGCCTCATTAAAACCTCGTCAAGAAAAACCCGCAAGGGAAAAATCTTGCCGAGGAAAAAGAGTACTCGTCTAAGGCATCAACGAAAAAAAGAAAAAACGACGGAAGAGCCCTTAGACAGCCCCGACTAAATAAAATTAATAAAAGCCCCCTGCCAATATAATGAAATGCAAAAACACTCTTTCAATTTTATTCTATTTTAATTTTTCTGTTTTTTTTTTTGGGGGGGGGGGGGTGTCCAGAGAAAGGTACCCTGAAGCTCCAGCAGCAGAAAGGAGGATCTCATATGCAGTGTCACGGAGATCTTCATCTGAAATACCTACAATAAGAGAAAAAAAAAGAAAAAAAAAAAAGCATAATTATAACTTCTTATTTCCAATAAAATTTAGCTCCAAGCAGGTATTTCTACGAGTTATAGTTGGGTAGATTCTGACGTAAGTAACATACACATAAAGGTTCCAACCTTTCTTGTTAAATGAAATAATTTTCAATAAAATCACACGAATTGACCACATTCGAAGTGATATAAACAGGAGCATCAAGCATGGACATAATTTAATGCTGATCTATTTGTACACATGTTCTAAACTAATTAACGACTTGGGAGAGCTACGCAAGCTAAGAGCACCATTAAATCATCAAGCAAATAAGACAAACACAAAAACAAATAATAAACCATCACCAACCACACCTACCAGTAGAAAATGAAGGCAATCTGAGAACAACATCAGAAGCATCATTCAGAACTCTCCTGGAATATCTACGGCTTTCCATCTCCTCCATAATATCATCATCAAAGTCATCAATGTCGTCCACTGTTAGTTCCTTAGGTTGTGAAGAGTTCAGAGATTGTGATTTTGACAAGCTTTGTGATTCCTCAATCAGTTCACTTTCAATAGGCTCTGAAATGGAAAGATTCGACAAAATTGATGTTGCTACCACATCTGGTACCAGTGGAGGTGGCCTTCGGGGAGGTGAACCAGAAGATTCAGCACTTGTGACTAGAAAGAATTCATCGGAGGAACCTGCATTATTCTTTTTTGGAGTAGCAACAAACATTAAAGAGTTTACCAGTGTCTGAGCACACTCAGTAACACATTTACTTAAATATATTAGAAGAGAATTCAAAAAATAAAAGTATGTTCAAACTTCAAGAATGGACCGACATAAATTTTGGTCTTACCATGCTAGGGAATAGAGTGCCATCATAGTAATCTCGAATGGCCTCTGAGAGTTCAAGCATACTACCTACAATCATCAGATCCCAAAATGGGACGTGAGAAACAACTTAAGCCGAAAGAGGAGATAATTTCTATAAAAAATTGTCACCTTTCTTAGCACAATTCAGGACAAAATCGACGCTGACTTGATCCAGATCCACATCATCTAACGACACTGCTCCTGGCGGCATTACTACCTTCTTTATCAAGCTACCAGAGAGTATGAAATCTAAGAGTACCCGTCTGTCCCGTCGATATCTCTGCAAAAGTTCGACCTCGTTCTCCCTATATTGACGAAGATAAACAACTCTTTAGTAACAGATTGAAACCTAATTATAGTGGCTTTACTCATTAAAGCTCCCCCAATCACAACTACATCAAGCATCCCGCGTCACTTAATACTAACTAAAAATTACGAATCTGAGAAATGTAAGACTGACTTAATCAGTATTTCAAACTAACAATTAAGCAAATCGTCAAATTCAACATAATGAGATCATAGTAGAAGAATGATCGAGAACTAAAAAGAAGGGCACATACTCATCCATGGCGACTTAACAGCAGCGACCTTCAACAACTCAGCAGCTGAATCTCGAAGTATCAAAACGTCAACGAGATTTCGGTAAAACGAAATGGCAGCTTAAAAAGCGGATTCTAGCTGGGAATTTGTGGATCTCTTGAAACAATAAGTAGAATGGCGAAGTAAAATTGGCTGGAACCGAAGAGTCCAATCAAGTATAGATACAAAATCTTGAAATGGAGTGGTGTAAGACTGATCTTTGCAGAGAATGGGAATGTATCTGTATTGAATGGAACTTCAGATGTGAACTGCAGACTTATCTGGTCACGCATGCAGAGAGAGAGGTTTGAACTGTGTGTGTGTGTGTGTGAGAGAGAGAGAGAGAGAGAGAGAGCAACGGAAAAAAGCAGCGTATAAATTACTACTCCTTGTGATTACCCAAATTAAAATTGGAAGTCGGTGAGATTTCGCAGTCCAATTTTGATGCATATCTAAGAGTATGTACTAGTTTTAATATTAAAATATGTGTTAATATATAAAAATATCCACTTTTATATAGCAAAAATAAATTTTACCCACTAAGATAAAAACATAAAATTTTACCCACTTTTTGTGCGAAAAGACTAAAATACCCCTCCTTAAATACTTGCAATTTTCCAAAAAAAATCCTCACTCTAAGCTCTACTCTCTCTCTCACTCTCTGCTCTCGTCTCTCTCGCTCGACTCTTTCTCTCACTCTCTCGCTCTATTCTCTCTCTCTCTCTGGGTTGATAGCCGCCGCCATCCCTCGCCGGCGTTAATGGTAGAATTATCTGCCGCAACGAGCTGGCGCCGGCGTGGTCTCCGTCCTGCATTCCTCCGAGAACCTCTTCCCCACGGCGGTGAAGGTCAAATTGGTCGGCCGCTGCATCGACACCACCATGCTCGTCGCCTGTAGGGACTCTCGATTCGCCTCGCCCGATCCGGCTGCCAGAGCCGCCGCGGCCGCCAATTGGTGGGCGGAGGATCTCACCGTGGTACAGATCGATCTCTTCCAGCAAGTCCTCATCACGATGATGGGGAGAGGGTTCAAGCAGTATGCCCTAGGCCCGATCCTCATGTTGTACACCTAGAAATCCCTTCGGGCATGTTTGTTTGGCACGGATTCTGGCCTGGGAAAGTAATCTGATTCCAAAATATTAAATTTTTGTGTTTGGTTAAATTTTTATGAGTCAAGGAAAGTAATAAGAATCCTGAAAACAAGAAAAGTAGTGCAACTTTCCAGGATTCTTATTCCCTAGCTTTTCTTAGGTATTCTTTTTCCTCATTCTCAGGATTCTTATTTATTTGTATTATTTTATAATAAAATGTAAATTATAATTTTTATTTAGTTGGAATTTAATGTTTCTATTATTATTATTATTATTATTATTATTATTATTATTATTATTATTATTATTATTATTATTATTATTATTATTATTATTTAATTAGTTCATAATTTATTTTAAGCAAATTATAATGTAATTCTCGTAACTATGTATCAACTTTATATTATTATTATTATTATTATTATTATTATTATTATTATTATTATTATTTAATAAGTTCATAATTTATTTTGAGCAAATTATAATGTAATTCTCGTAACTATGTATCAACTTTATATTATTATTATTATTATTAATAATATTATTATTTGTATTATTATTATTATTATTATTATTTAATTAGTTCATAATTTATTTTAAGCAAATTACAATGTAATTCTCGTAACTATGTATCAACTTTATATTATTATTATTATTATTATTATTATTATTATTATTATTATTATTATTATTATTATCATCATCATCATCATTTAATTGATTAATTAGTTCATAATTTATTTTAAGCAAATAATAATTTAATTCTCATAACTATGAATCAAAATAATAATAATAATAATAATAATAATAATAATAATAATAATAATAATAATAATAATAATAATAATAATAATAATAATAATAATAATAATAATAATAATAATAATATCTTAAGCAAATTATAATTTAATTCTTAGAACTATGATCATCGAGTTTCGTGCCCTTAGTCTGCGTCTTTGTGCTTTCAGGGGTTTTTTCTCTTTTCTTTTTTAATAAACCTCAATTTAATAATACTTTATTAAGAAAATCTTAATTTAATTTTTTAAAACTACAAAAATCATACTTTATGTACATTATTATTATTATTATTATTATTATTATTATTATTATTATTATTATTATTATTATTATTATTATTATAAACAAATCTTGATTAAATTTTAGAGCTATGAATCATACTTATTATTATTATTATTATTATTATTATTATTATTATTATTATTATTATTATTATTATTATTATTATTATTATTATGTAAGAAATTTTGAATTTAATTTTAGAATTATAAATCATATAATTAACCTTAATAATGTACTTTGTTGTTACTAAAACAATTATAGAGAAATTTATTATAAAGATTAAATTACAATTTAATTCGTATATATATTGATTAATTATATTTATTTAATGATACAAATCCAGAATACTAATAAATATTTTTGGTATTTCCAAACACTGGAAAATGAATCTATTAGGATTCATTTTCCACGGAATCATTTTCCTAGGAATAACAATCTCAATTCACATTACTTTCCTGGCAAACAAACATGCCCTTCGAGATTTGGTGAGAGGTCTTAACCCTAATTCATTAACATAAAATCAATTTCAATTTGATCGATTAATCAAAATCAAATTTATGTGGTTTCGCTGGGCCACTGCCGCCCCCCCTCTCTCTCCTCTCTCATCGCAGATCTGCAATCTTCCCTCCCTCTCGGTCTATTATGTCGCAGCCACCTTGGACCGACGAAGGTCCGATGCCGCTGCCGCTGGTTTCACTGGGCCACCGCCGCCCTATTCCCACCCTTCCATCTCTCTTTCTCTCTCCCTACACGATGTGAACAGAAACCCCAATTTCTCAATCCTTGCCAATTATTTTATCGTACTCTTTGATTTCTAAGAAGAAAGTGGTGTCCACAGAGTGTATAGCCTTTGAGAAGCTTTCTCATTGTTTCATTTCGAGGATGAGAACTGATTCGCTGCGAAGGAAACAATGCGATTCAATATAATTTGTAACAGAGTATATCTATTTTTTTCAATTATATTTGTTATTCTTTTATGTTGATTTCAACACGGAAGTTAACTAGGAGATTATTTAGATTATTTGAGGAAAAATTGAATTCAATTTGATTTTAATAAAAAAAATTACAAGTAATGAAGAAATTGATGAAAATCACACAATTTTGTACAAATGTTCTTGAATTCACAACTAAATTATCAGCGTTGGTTGTGAATTCACGATTAGAAATAGTATTGGTTGTGAAATCACAACTTGAAATAGTGTTGGTTGTGAATTCAAGTTTTGTTGGTTGTGAATTCATAACTAGAAATAGTGTTGGTTGTGAATTCTCGCGAATTCACAACTAACACTATTTATAGTTGTGAATTTAAACTTTAAAACTTGAATTCACAACCAATACTTGTTATTCAGTTGTGAATTCGAGTTTTAAAGCTTGAATTCACAACCAAAATAAATTTTGGTTGTGAATTCACTGGTTGTGAATTCGTGGGTATTTATAAAAATTTTATATGCAAGGGTAAAATGGTAAATGTGGGTATTTTTTAAAGTTTTTATATTAGTGGGTAAAATTTATTTTTACTATATAAAAGTGGCTATTTTCAAATTCCACTCTTAAAATAATGTAGAATTTCAGTTTTATTTATACTTATCTGTTTTATTATATAATAAAAATAAAATTTAAATTTATTATTAATTAATAGGTAAATTTAATATAATTAATTCAAAATAAATATAATAATAATAATAATAATGTTAATAAAAAAAACAAATAGTTCAAGAAATTTGAAGCTGGAGAAGTGGAGATGGCTTGAGGGCAGTGCGCAGCCTAGGGCTGCCGCCGATTCCGGGCCCGAACCGGCGATTCAGGTTCAAAAATTTATTGAACCTGAACCGGCCCGGATGAAATTTGAAGGGCCGGTTTTTGGACCCTGAACCGGCGGTTTCCGGGCTTTTTTCCTTTTTAAAAAAATTTTTTGTATTCTTTTTTATGAAATTAAATGATTTGTGATGAAATTTCAAAATTTTTATTCAACTTAAAATATAAAATATAAACATGTGTTGAAATTGAAAATATAAACATGTGGAGTAATATTTTTTATGTCATATTTTTAAATTAAATGACTTGTGTTGAAAATTTATATTTTATAAACATGACAATTAATATATTTTTAAAATAATATTTTTTATGTCATCTTAATTCTTAAGTAATACTTGTGTTCTTTTAATTAATATCATGTCATTTTTTTAAAAATTTATAACAAGTTGACAATCAAAATATATTTTTTTTTATTAAATTACTTGTGTTGAAAATTGAAATACAATAAAGGAAAAATAATTCTAACACATTGACAATCAAAATAATGCATAAAAATTGATATCTTTATTGAATTTATTCTATGTACAAAAAAAATATTACAAGGATACAAATTACCATCTTGAAAATTGAATAAGTAAACTAACTAACATTAACTAAATAACTAATTCATTACAATAAATTTCGAAAGAGAGTTGTCTAAAAGGGGGGAAAAAAATTAAGGGCTTGAGCTCAATTTTAATATAAACTAGTATTCTACCCGTGCATCGCACGGATATTAAATTTTATAAAATTTTAGAAACATATAAAATATAATTATAAATATAAAAGGAATATCATATTAAATAAATCAAAATATATATAACAAAACAATAAAATATCTTATACAAATTAATTGCATAATGTTCCATTTACGCAATATTATTGAGAATCGAAAATTTTAAGTTTCAAATATCAATGATTAGTAACCATTAATATATGAACATAAAATTAACCATAAATAAAAAGCATGTTTATTAAGTACAAAGTAAAATGTGAAAGATATCCAATTATTGATGTGTATGTACCAAATAACCAATGAAACTTATGGTCCCTACATAACATAACAATCTACTTTAATAGAAATCAAGATCGTTTAATTACACTGTTGAAATAGAAATTTTATTAAAAGGAAAGAAATACAAGGGCCAAAACAAAAGCAGGCGTAAACACCCGCGAGAAACCACGGGTAAACGAAAAACAAACAAACCAAACTATGAGAAAATATTTAGAGATTCATCCTCATCCAAAGAGTCGTCATCGTCCAACATATCTCCCCATCTTTTAGAAGCCACCGCCGACATAGCTCGAGCAGCGTCGGAAGTAGAATGAATCACAAAATTTTGCAGAGTCGCACCTCCATCCTGAGCCTGTTGTACTTTATTCAAGAACTCCACCGGCAACGAAGAGACTGCTCCTGCGCCTTGCAAAACGGCACCATCCGCACGACTCTTACTCATATCCATACCATTCTTGATTATACGCCGGAGCCGGTGCTTTATAGAGGAATCGGAAACCCTCCCCTTCTTGGTAGTACCATTTGGACGCCCACGGTCGCGAGATATGGGAGAATCCTCCATCATCGCCTTTCCTGGCGTCCCCATCAAAGCTAGATTCACAGAGTCAGAATGCTCAACCTCCGGAAGAGGCGTCCCATCCGAGGACTCATACTGAATCGGACCAATAGTCGCCGCAGAAGAAGAAGACCCAGGTTGGGCCTCAGGGAGGACCTGATGCAGAATCACCGCAGAAGAGGGAGACCTGGGTCGGGATTGTTGAACCGACGAGTCTGAAACTGGGCGAGCCTGATGAGGAGATTGCTGATCGCCAGTTGCTTGAGCTGAGTTGGAAGGAGTCAGGGCATGCAATTTCCCATCAGCCTCACTTCCCTGAGCTTGTGGTTCAGCGGTTTGATCTAAGCTTTTATCCGGTATTATATCCGTATCAGTATCGGTCTCTTTTCCCGAGACCACAAGAGCATCAAAGGAATTACCATTCCTAGTCGGATCAGTGTGAGGATCGGCAACCTTGCTAACCCTCCTATTCGGAGTATGCTCGACTCTATGCCATCTCGGAGTCTTGCGAGCTTTAACCTTCTTGAACTCTTCACCCAGATTATTGTCCGGAATCGGGGAAGAATTATTCTCAACAGAAGAGTTTTTCCTACAATCATTAGTAGTATGGCCAATGATATGACAAGAATGACAATAGTAAGGTAAATTTTCATACCCGAACTCAACCTCAAACGAGCGATCACCGCATTTTACATCAATATAGTCGGGAACCTCTGCCGTAATATCCATCTCAACGAGCACGCGGGCAAAATGACCTACGAAGGCATTCGCAGATTGGCCATCAATCTTAATAGGCGCTCCCACATGAAGAGCGATGCCAGAAATCACTTCAGGATGCCAAAATTCGTGAGGCAAATGAAAAATACGGATCCAAACTTGAGCTAAAGTGGCAGTTGCTTTGTAAGGATCGAAGAAAGGTACCCAAGCCTGAAGGCGAAGCATCCCCGAGCGAAGACGCCAGGAAGGTTTGGCATTAGCAGCCGCAAAATCCAAGGCCGAAGAAAAACGTATCGTAAAGTATCCCTTGCCAAGAGGAACAATATGCCAAGGATCGTTGGTCTTCCAAAGAATACCGAGCTCTTTATGCAGGTCATGAGCAAATCTAGGCGAATCTCCCTTATGAAGAAGCAGACGACCATGAAGAGCGTGCTCAAATTTCTGAATCTGACGTTGATGGAATTGCGGCGAAAGAATCAGGCAAGGTTTGTCGTCCACAATGGATGGCTTGAGCGCCGTGAAATTGTGAGCGGGAACATCCGCAGGGCGCATGAAATTTTGTGTAAGAGATGAAGCATACGAAACCCTAAAAGAGTTCAATTCAGGTGGTGGTGGCGGCATGTCGTTCCCAGCCGTCTGAGACACAGGCTGTTCCGGGCGAGGCTGCTCCGGTCCAGAGGCTGAATCTGCGTTCTTCAACTGCTGCGGGCGGGACAACGAATGAGCCCTAGGCTGTTCCAGACGTCCCAAATCACTAGCAGCAGGAATATTCGGACGAGAAAAGTTATACGACACCGGTGGAAAATCAGATTGGTGCGAGAAAGAGACCATGATGCCGGGCTGGAGGGAGATCCGGCCGAGAGTGAGAAATTCCGGTAGAAACTAGGGTTCTTGGCGGCAGCGCCATTTTTTCGCGAGAGAGAGCGGCATACCTCAGCCAAATATTTAATATGTATATCAAAATTCCAAGATCGTTTAATTACACAAAACTATGGAATAATTTTATTCCTAAATATGCTATCAAAATTTATAAAATTGTATATACATAGAAATTCACAAAAACATGGGTACAACTGTGTGTACCGTACAATGGGGTTGACCCGCACCCATACCTGACCCGTATCCTAGCCCAAATGGTGTAAATGACACTATTCGGTTATACAAATAACACTGCTTATAAATGATATTATTCGGCTATATAAATGACATTGTAACATTTAAAAATGTTATAGTGTCATTTTTAATCTTATAGTATAATTTAAAATATTATAGTATCATTTAAAATGTTATAGTGTTAGTTACAGGAAGTGTCATTTATATTTCTGAATAATATCAATTATACACAGTGTTATTTACAATATTGTTATGTTGTCATTTATACGCATTGTCATTTGTATAACCGAATAGTGTCAATTATAGGCAGTGTCATTTGTATAACTAAATAGTGTCATTTATACAATTTGAATTCGGATGCGGGTTTGGATCAGGATGTGGGTCAGTGTGCAACCCGATTGTACGGTACTCCCGGTTATACCCAGAACCACCTCATAGAAATTTAATTACAAATAAGAGAAATATCTTAATAAACTAAATGTAATGTATGAATTAGCATAATAAAATATATTACATCATAAATTTGAAAAAAAAAATTTATGGTACACAATATTTTCAACAAAAGTGCAATCTTCATCATGATTACCATAAATCAAAATTTTCAAAACTCAACGATTAGTGACACTGAAAAAAATTTCAAACATCGCTGATTAATAACCCTCAATAGATTAACGTAAAGTTAACCATTAGTAAAATCAGATATTTTTTAAGTGCAAATCTACATACAAAAAATATTGAACATAACTTTTCTTAATGCTCATCCAAAAAAGTGATTGTTTTGTTCCTCATTGTCATTTCACATTTAGGTAGTTTGTGTATTGTGCTTTTCTTTACCCCCGTCAACTGAATGATTTTTGTAACATGTTATGTTCTAAATTTTTTTTCTCATACATTTAATGTAGATTGTGGAGTAATTTCTTCTTCTAATGCAATAATGTGTTAGGAATTGTATAGCCTTCAGTGATCATCAAGAAAATAATTAATGGAAGTATAGCACTAATTCATAATATTCAATACTTCACACTTTATATTTATTTATAGAAATCAACAATCCATGTTTAATAGGATAATATTAAAATTTTAAGGGCGTATTTGATATTGGCTAATACACTGTATTAGCTAATTTAGTACAGATCAGTCTAGTATTTGGTATTATTTAGTAATAATGTGGATGACTCGGTTTAATCTCACGACCCAGTATTACTAATCCAGATTTCTTAGGATTAATTATACCACCTCCCCCCTAGGATTAACTTAAACCAGGATATTATGTATTTAGTCATGATAGCAAACACCAACTCAGTATTAATAATCTGACATTATCCACGCTAAATATCCTGGATACAAATTATCCTACATAATCCAATTAGACTAAATATACCTAAATAAAAGCCCAAACATAAACGGCCCATGTTTAAATTTAACAAATACAGAAAAGGTCAAAGAGAAGAATATGAAAGGAAATTTAAAACCCTATTTGTTCATCTTCATAGGTAGCGCCGCTTCTTGAATCTCCTGTCTTCCCACTTTTTTCATCTCATCTTCTTTTTTCTTATTTTTCACTATGATCTTCTTCTTCCAACAAATATATCTAACGTCACCCAAACCCACCACCCTATCAAGTTTAAATCACAATATTCTATCACTTTCTCTCATTCTCGCTCTCTTTCATTCTATTTGACCAAACACGCCACCACACACACAAGCACAAACGGCGGCGCGCGCAAACAGGCACCGGCAGCCATCTCTCTCCGGAAAATTGATAGTGATGAGTCGCCGTGCCGTTTCAGAATCCAGACCCCAATCACAACCGCCATCTCCTTCAATCGGAAACACCCTCTGGGTCTCCCTCTCTGTATCGCAGCTCTCCGATCTGGGCGAAGACGCTGCCCCACGCGGAGCTGACTCCTTCCTCGCGACGACAAAGATACCACCGCCGCCCTCTTCGATTCGCCGGCAACCACGGCGGTGCCGAGGCTGCTGCCCCCCTTTCCCTGACACGACTCAACCCGGTACTCACAACGCGACTCAACATAGCAAGTTCAAAAGCAGAGAAATAAAATCAAAGCTTCAAACTTCTACTTCTTCTTTCTTCTTTTATCAATGAAAGTCAAGTTCTTGAAATTGTTCAATGTCTTTTTAGAAGAAAAAAAAACTTGCCGCTTCAAAATGAAATTGTTCATGGTTGCTCCAATAAGTAGAGCAATCATGATTGTTGTTTGATTGCAAATTTCATCTTATTTATAGAGCCTCAAAATGTGTAGGCTACGTATACTTTTTCTCCAAGAACATATTAGTAAATGACAGATTATTAGGAAATGACAGATTAACATATATTCTTGATGAGCAAGTTTTGAAAGAGCTGAGGGAGGTTATAATCCAGTGGATAATAAGATGATTGATATTACATGATGGTTAAAAGACTTCAACATTTTCCCGCCAAAATGGTCATGTTGGCTAAGGTTGAGCTTTTATATATATATATATAGATAGATATTAAATTTGAGTGGCCTGCGTATCTTCATTGAATAATGAAGAATCAAAGGTCACGTAGTTCTCTTACCTTAACTTACCTAATTGTAGTCCTCCTCGGCCTCAGATCGTTCGGACTCGGTGAATTCATCATTTAGGCTCTCGTCGGCTTGATCCCATTGGTTCTCTTGAGCTCGCAATTCGGCTTTGGACCAATCATCAAGCAACATGGTGGCCTCCATGTTGCTTCTTCTTTCGTCCAAGACAAGCCCACCAACGCTAAATGCTTGCTCGACGGAGACCGTGGAGGCCGGGACCGCGAATGACTCCTTGGCCATGGTGGCGAGTATGAGATATTCCCTCTCGTGCGTGGACCACCATCTCAAGACGTCCAATTGTTGACCACCTACATTTTTGAAAGCAAATGTACTAGACAAATATATATCTAACTCGTTAGTGGTATAGCTCCTATGTGTATGCATAAATGAATAAGCGGCTTGAGCCCATTCGTTTTGATCAAAACTACTATCTAAAGTGGAGGAGCCATATTGAGCATGTGAACTACTTGTCACAGCCCGCCCTAACTATGGATAGTTAGGCCGAGTGATCCACGACTAGGGATGGGGTTAAAGAAGAAGGGGAAGAAAAGGGGCGTCATTTATAGCCGTAAAACTTACTCATCTTAATAAAACTCGTCATTTTTATTCATTAATACTCAATTGAAAACAGTCTATGAAAGACAGCATAAAACTTAATTAATATCATTAATCAAGTTATACATCGTATGAAACCATTCTCTTAAGACTCAAAGTATGACATAACATACTATAACATCAACAACATCTTGCAGCGGAAAGTAGCTAGACATATGTATGAAGACATATTCTAGACAGGTTAACTATTTATTAACAACCCTGGAGACTCCGCTCATTGCAGCACCATCATCACATCAGTTCAACCTGCACATTTAGAAAACATATGCAGGGCTGAGTACAAAAGCACTCAGTGGGCACGTATGCCTAGGTATAAAAATACATGCTTCAAAATTGTAAATTGTCATGCCATCATAAACAGTACAGCAAGGGAGTTTTTCGCTAAAAAGGCCCAAGCTTACTAAGTTCATTTGTGATTCTTAAAGTTCGTCTGATCAGACTAAGTTCTTTGTAATCTATCATATCTGAAACTGTGTGCCGGAGAGGTGGCCACCTCTCACGGTCACTTGACCGGCCAACCCGCTAGATGACTCACGGTCACTGGTGTACACTAGTCAAGGCAGGATAGCTATCAACTGCTCAGGACCCGAATTCGATTGCATCATTGGCAAAGCCAAAGCAGATAGATATCATACTAAAATTTAAACATTTTATGGCAAGACAATACTTGAAATAACTTTAACTCAAAGATTTTGTCATGAAATAACTTGCTTGAACGTAACATTTAAACTCATTTGATATATATATGAAACTGAAATTAACAGTTAAATCATCTCATGCATTCATTCGTATAAGAGGCCTACGACACGCAGGGGATCTCTATATACGTATAGTTAAAGTAATGCCCACCTCGTTGTGTCTCTGTATCAATGAGTAACGTCACTCTCTCCCTCAAGTCGTTACTTCCCAAAAGGACCTTCATTGTTATGAAGAATTGATGAGAAGTTATAAAAGAAACCTCGATCAATAATCTAATCTCTTTTATGAAACATTAGTATCTCTAATGTTCATCTCTCTTGATTGTTAATCAATATAACAATTATTATCTCTCGTCATTACTCATTAATTATAACATCCTTATGTTATAATTAGCAGCTCTTCAATTAAAAGAAATATTTAACACATCGAAAAGTCCACTTTCTTAGCAGATCTATTCGCTCTCATCTCGTCTAATTAACCAATTAGAAGTTAAACTATCCATTAGGCATGTATTTGAGTCACGGTTCAACAAGAATTGACTATGCTCAAATCCTAATTTCACTAAAAATTTCGGCATGACCTATTCATATATAATGTCAACCACGAGATTTCAACGCGTGAATCTCACTACGTGAACTCGTCTCTCGACTCAAAACTTAACATCTTGACATCTTTTCAACGCAAACCAAACAATTCAAAATCATCAAAACTCTTTATCAGTAAACTATCATTTATACTCGACACCAATTGTTCGAGTGTCAGATACCAACATTTATGTGCGTTAATCATAACTCTCACAACTCACACCATTTAGTCATATCGTATCATCCATCAAAATAAATATAATCAAGTTGTTTTCTAGAAAGTTTTGCTGTTTTTGTGTCATCTTTAAAAATTCATAACAACCAACTCAATCATCATAAACTCTCATACCAATTGATCTCAAAAACTTCATGAAGTGTAGTTCACTCTAAAAATGGTAGTTAACCAAAAAGGTTAAAGGTTTTTTGGAGATATTGCTCTTTTAGTGCAGGCTGTCAAAGATTGACAGTTTCTGCCAATTTTGTTTAGGCCATTAGAAACCAAGGCAAACCTTAATAAAATTCCATCAAATTTAATCATCCAAAACTAAAGGTATCCTTGAAGATTTGGTTAAAATTTCACAAGAGAAAACGTTCATATGATCTGCCAAATAAACAATGAAACTCATACACTTTTACTGTTGGACAAATATGACAGCAGAACAGGGCATTTTTGAAATAATAAACTGCTCTGTTTCAGAGGTCATAAAAATCGAAATCTTATGTTTTTAGAAAAGTATTGAAGTCTAGTTTCGTTTAAAAAAAACGGTGATGCAAAATCCTTCATGGATTAATAGATATAAACGTTTTTGTGAAGTCTACCAATAGTTGACAGATTCTGTCAAGGATTTTTCAAAATATCTTTAAAATAGCAAACATCATCCAAAAGACATGAAATTTTGCAGCAACGAAATACACATATCATAGATAAACATACTAAAATTTCAGAGCCATCAAGCAATGAAAACTCATCGAAACATAAGCTTGAAACTGCTGTAAAATTTTGACAGAATTCCAGTTTTAATTTCGTTCAACAATTATCATCCATAAATTGTAAATCAATTAGCATGCTCATGTGATATCGTAGAACACATATACGCAATAATATTCATTATGCAACGTCCCAAACTTCACGAATTTAAATAATCATACTCTAAAAACTTATACAATTTTCATGCTTGGAAAAATACGAATTTAATATATATCGATTCTAGCATACCCCTAAGCACAAATATCAAGTCAAAACGATCAAACAAAAATCGAAAGACAAGCTAATATGTGAAAAACGGGGCTGCCCTCATGGGTTTCATAGCTACGGTTCGTTCCGTTCTTACTCCCTTCATTAAACATGCTCAACATCTACCCAAGAACAACATACTAAAATTTCACGACGATCCGACGTCGTTTCAAAATAAAGTCGAGAATCGACGTTTTTCGACGTCGACGAAAATCGAAAAGAAAACCATCAAAACGTAGGTAGAGATCTTACCTACTTAGATACGTGATCGAAAAGATGATCGGCGCTCGTCTCGGTGCTCAAATCGGAGGTCAAAAGCTCCGTCCAAGCTTAAATGGAAAATGGCGTGTGTAGTGTGTGTTTTAGGTGTTGTGTGTGTGAATATGTGAGTTGTGTGTGTGGTGTGGGCTGATATAGCGTGAGTTAGGTGAGATAGAGGGATAGTGGGCAGTTGGGGGGTGGTTAGGGGTAGGGTAGGTTAGATATTTAGGATATTAACCCGTTAGTCGTTAAATATCTCGTTTCGTCTCGTTTTAACGATTAACTACCCATACTCTTCGTTACTCGCCCTCTCAACCTCTACTCACTTTCATTGCACTCGTAATTCTATATAAATATAGAAAACACAAGCTCGTTCTCGAAATTCTGATAAACGAGCTCGGTTCGTTTATCGAGAAAATCTAGTTCACTATTCACTCGTCGTCCAAAAATAAAAACTTTCATTATTGGACTCGTATCGAAAAACTAAGAATATTTTTCGACGACGTGCACGTAAGATTTTGAAAGTCGACAAAAAGACGAAATAGCAGTATTTTACTATTCATCGTCAAAAAGTCAAAATTTTCAAAAACGTCTTAACGGACTCAGATCTCACTTCCGAGTTCACCGTTCTCATTCAAATAATTATCTCGAATTATTCGAATACTCAAACTCAATTTCGGATATAAAATCTCACATCATCCAAACATCATCAAAAGAACATCTCAACATCTTAAAAATAACAAGGGAACTTCATATAACTCCTCATCTCTTTACAAAGTAAATCAAACAAGGGATCTATACCCTAATTACTCAAACTTAAGCAATTAAACACGTCATCAAAAGCCCGGGTATTACATACCCTCCCCCTTAAAATAAATTTCGTCCCGAAATTTGTACCTCTTGTAAATGTTTCGGGTACTTCTCTCACATCTTATCCTCAAGCTCTCTTTCCACTTCTTTCTAACTATTATATCTCCATTGGACCTTATCCAATGCAATCGACTTATTACTCAATTGCCAAATTTTATGATCTAGCATCATCTGAGGTCTCTCTTCATAACTCAAGTCTGGTTCTAAGATCATTTCTTCTTAGTAAACCACATGGTTTGGGTCGAAAATATATATCCTCTCAATTGTGACACGTGAAACGCGTTATGCACATTTCCAAAGCTAGGTGGCAAAGCCAACCTATACGCTATTGGACCTATCTTTTGCAATGTCTCGTAAGGACTTATAACTCTGGGTCTAAGCTGTCTTTTAACTCCAAATCTATTCATCCCCTTTGAGGGTGAAACCTTCAAGAAAACTTTGTCTCCTATCTCGAAACTTTGTCTCACATCTTATAGGCAAACTCAATTAGTGGCAACACATTCTCCCGATTTACTCCTCTATCAAGGATAGTAGTTCTTATCATATCTTCTATCGCCTGCTATGCTAAAATTCATCCTTGTACCCAACTCTTTCTGTAACTCATCCAAAAATGTGATGAAATTTATTTATTTTCTCTTTCTGAGGTGATCTACACCGGTACTCAATGCAATCTTATAATCTCACGAACGTACAATTGTGCTAACTTATCTGGTCCATACGCGATTAGGATCGGTATGAAATGTGCAGATTTTGTTAGTCGATCTACAATCACCCAAATTGCTGTATTTTCTCTTTGACTTTTGGGTAAAGCTGTCACAAAATCCATCGTTATGTGATCCCATTTCTACTCGGGAATCTCCAACGGTTTTAACTTCCCATAGGGTCGTTGGTGTAATGCTTTCACTTGCTGACAAGCTAAGCATCGCTCTACAAACAAAGCTATGTCTCGTTTCATTCCGTCCCACAAAAATCTCTTTTTTTTTTTTTTTCACAACCTGATACATCTGTGTGCCTCCTGGGTGGGCGGTGTAAGGCGTGTCATGAGTCTCACTCATGATCGTATTCTTAAGTTCATCATCGCGGGGAATGCATCTTCTCCCCTCAAATAAGATAGCATTGTCTGATTTTTTTTTTTTTTTTTGTAGCTCTTGAGATCTCCTGCTCTTATCCTTTCTCGTAACTTGTTCATTGTCTCATCTTTCCTTGTGCTTCAATCACCATTTTCCTCAAACTAGGCATCGTCTCAACAATACTCGCTATCGTCCCTGGTGGTTTTATCATCTCTATCCTCATCTTGTCAAAGTCCTTTATAAGCTCATCCTCTCTCGTGAGAAGACATCCTAACTTTGACGAGACCTTTCGGCTCAATGCATCGGCTACTACATTGGCCTTGCCAGGGTGATAGTTATTGTCGCAGTTAACATCCTTTACTAATTCGAGCCATCTCATTTGCCTCATGTTAATATCCTTATGCTTGAAAAAGTATTTCAAAGTTTTGTGGTCCGTGAAAATCTCACATCTAACTCCGTAGAGATGATGTCTCCAAATTTTCAGGGCATGCACAACGGCTGCAAGCTCTAAATCATGCGTTGGATAATTTATCTCGTGGGGTCTAAGTTATCGTGATGCATAGACTATAACTCTTTCTTCTTGCATCAAAACACATCCTAGCCCACTCTTTAACGCATCTGCGTAGATGGTATACTCTTTATCCATTTCTAGGACTATCAGCACTGGTGCTATAGTCAATTTCCTTTAAGCTCTTAAAAACTCTCTTTACACTCCTCTTTCCAATTGTACTTAACTTCTTTTCTCGGTCTTGCTATCATGGAAAATCCTTTAATAAACCTCTGATAGTATCCTGCTAAACCTAAAAAGTTGCGAATCTCGTTAGGCGTAGTTGGTGATCTTTACTCATGTACAACTTGTACCTTGACGGGGTCAACTTTAATTCCTTCAGATGATATAACATGTCCTAGTAAAGTTACTTTGTTCAACCAAAACTCGCACTTGGTGAATTTGGCAAAAAGCTTCTCAACTCTTAGTGTTTCCAACATCGTTTTCAAATGTTTTGGAGCTCCTGCTCATTCTTCGAATAGATGAGAATATCATCTATGAAAACTAGGACAAATTTATCCAGTTATTGATGAAAACTCAATTCATGTGATCCATGAAAACTACTGGTGCCTTCGTCAAACCGAATGGCATAACTATGAACTCATAGTGCTCATACCTCATTTGAAAAGCTGTCTTAGGTATATCATTCTGTCAAAATTTGAACTGGTGGTAATATGATCTCAAGTCAACTTTCAAGAAAAACTCGCTCCTCGTAATTGATCAAACAAGTCATCTATCCTCGGCAAAGGATATTTGTTCTTGAGTGTCAATTTATTCAGCTCTCGATAATCTATGCACATTCTCAACGTGTCATCCTTCTTTTGACAAAAAGGACTGGTGCTCCCCACGGGGTTACACTACGTCTAATAAAACCTAACTTGAGCAATTCTTGTAGCTGAATCTTCAGCTCTTGTAGCTCCTTAGGCGCCATTCTATAGGGTGCCTTCGACACTAGTGCTGATCCAGGTTCTAGGTCGATAGTGAACTCCAACTATCTTGTTGGTGGCAATCCTGGTAAGACCTCGGGAAATACATCTCTATATTCCCTTACCACTACTACATCCTCAAAGTTTTTACTTGATTCTCCTTCATCATTCAAGTAAACTAGGTAAGCTTGTGCTCCTTTCTTCTTTACCAATTTCGATGCCTGAAGTGCCGAAATGATTGAAATTCTCTTCTTTCTATCAATGTCGTGAAAACATGTCTGTTCCTTCCCAGGTGGTTGGAAAGTTATCTGTCTCTTCTTACAATCAATCGGGCCAAAGTTCTCTGCTAACCATTCCATCCTTAGAATAATGTCTACGTTCCACATAGGCATTAAGTGCAAGGTTCTTGCTTTCATCTTTAGGAATCCTAACTCAAGCTCTAAGTTAGAAATCATGTGAGAAACTGTAGTAGCTCTTCCTACAGGAGTGATTACTCTCAACTCGGGACTAGCTTGTTTTGGTTCGAGTTTGAAGGTAACATGCTTCAACCAATTAAAGAATGCGAAGCTCCTGTATTAAACAGGATTCTAACTGGTGCATCCAATAACTTGCCCATACTACCTTAAAGTCCTGCCTTAAACCAGCACTTAAAACTCAGACATCTCTTCATCAGTATCCATCTTCTGATGAGCGAACGTGTTAGCTCACATAATTCTCGATTATACTCTACAACCGATTTCTTTCCTTGCATCAAACTTCGATAATCAGCCTCTCGCTGCTTACTGTACTCCTCTGTACATACTTCTCAAGAGTAGTTTTCAATTGTTCTCAAGTGTAGTTTGCCAGTTGCTCAGGTGTTAAAGTCCTCTGACGTGCCTCTCACTAGTCTTATACATCAAAAGAATCTACTAGGATAACTCAAAAGTTGTAAGGGTTCAACCCTAGAATGACATCAAAACAAATTGTTGCAAACAAAATTGTTCAAGAGACTCAAATGAATGACCCGAGGGTAGAATGAAGTAACTACCAGGTCGAACAAAAATGACCTAGAGTAAGAACCCATCTGGCTTTTCAACCGAAAGTTGAAACACATGAGTTTATAAACCCAAAACACGTCTACTGAGATTTGGATCATGCGGACTGGCCAGGTCCAACATAATCACTCCCCAGTCACACGGGATATACTATCCCGAACTTGGAAATTCTGTATCTTCTAAACCCTCAACATACTATACATAACAAAACTTAAGTTCACACCAGCAAGCTAAAAGCTTAAACTCAGGGTCCTATGTTCTAGACTCTTGTTTCGAAAGTTCAATATTTTTTTACTCTCCTCTCATGTTGCGGTGGTGGTGGCGGAGTATTATCCCGCCTATCCTTCACATCACACTCTTGATGACATATTTGAGGCATTTTTGAAATCACAAAAGGAAAACTCAACTCGACCAACGCTCTAAGCATCCTCGAAACTCAAGTTCAATTTACTAACTCAACTTTAAGGAAACCCTCACGGTCACCTTAACATTCATCTGTAAGGCAATAAGCACTCACGAAATGTTAACAAAAAGACCAGTCTGGTCAACCTAATATATCCATCAGTAGAATGCCTCTTTTTAGAGGACTTACATAAAGGGGTTATTTAAACCCTACAAAAACCATAGTATCTATCGTAATGTCCCTTCTAAACCGACACCATTAATAGTACTATGTCTCGGTCTGGACCTCTTACAGTAATTGCTACCAGTTAACTCATCTAGTTGCTACTTTAGCACACTAGGAACATCCATCTATTTAACATCAGTAGGGTACTAAATTCGCATGCTTATCTATCATCATGTCAAAATCTCAAGTACCAGTATCTCCTAAGTAAGTTATATACATCGCAATGTAATTGCAACTAATCAAAAACGAGGGTGTACCGCGCATACTCTCAAGATCATCCTTAGCTCTAGCCTACATCGACTTCTCTTCTCATCCTCATCAACTCTAGCCCTCCTCGGCTACTTCTCATCCTCATTATCGTTTATCATTTTATCATCTTTGGTAACTGATACTCAAGGATCGACTCGATATCTACTATACTCTTCTAGAGTCCCTGGTAGAAAACAAGCATCCGGTCAGTAGATCCGCATAGAAAATCTGGGTATCTGTAACAAATCCCATCTCCTGTGGGTCCAATGCTCAAGACGACATGTCCCATCATATTGAGTGGCTTTCTTCCTTGCTCAATCCTACCACTCGATTGGTAGCACGGGGACTAGGTGCACGATGCCATCCAGTCTAGTAACAA
The DNA here is from genome assembly GCF_028751815.1 of Salvia miltiorrhiza. Lineage (NCBI taxonomy): Eukaryota > Viridiplantae > Streptophyta > Magnoliopsida > Lamiales > Lamiaceae > Salvia > Salvia miltiorrhiza. The sequence continues at coordinate 6,314,322 of NC_080390.1, read as the reverse complement.
CCATAAGGCTTTCATCCTTTCATAGTCTATGAACATGTGTTTGAAAATCTGCTAGGGTATCTCTGTACCACATACTGTACGCCTCGTCCTCGTATCCGATCTTTCCTGAGTTCGATCTCACAACAGTCCACTTTCGTGCAGTGCCAACAGTCCTGGCCAACCTATAAGGAGAACTTAAAGGTGGTTCTAGGTACTAACTCTACTTGGCTCCAGCAACAGAAATAAACAAAACATAACTTAGCAAAACTCCTACTAAGTAGTACTGTTCTCTTAAAACTCAAGCTCAAAACATCTAAATTCTCGTCTCGTCCCATCTTTACATAGTAGGTAACCTCTCTAAACAATGATATTAGATCCCTCAATCTAAATCATCGTGACTCAGTAAGACAACTCAACAATTCTCTCTCAAAGCCATCTCCAAAGACTATGGCTCATGATACCTCCTCAAGTACCATTAAGGTTGCGTGAGCAAAACTCGCGTCATAAAACATCTCAAACATATCGTACAATATCTCATTGCAGCATGTTAATAACTCATCATTAATCATGCTATTATACTCAAGCTCATAACTCAAACTCATAACTCATACAAACAAGTACTTAAAGCAATTGCTAATTCTCTCAAGCTTTAGCTCTAAGTTCTCATTTCATCCTTCTACTTAGTAGAAAATCTCTCTTAACAATGACATTAGATTCCTTCATCTAAATCATTGTGACTTATCACAACTGCTCAAACAATTCTCATCACAAAACATCTCAAATACATCACATCATAACTCATAATTATGCATCCTCAATCATATAACATCATATGATATAAACGCTCTCATGATTCATCATGTAACGTCAACATATGCTCTTACAACATAATAACTCATTATTAATCATGTTGTAATCCTCAAACTCAAACTATGCATCTTCAAAGCATAACATCATAACTCATCATATAACCTCAACATCGTGCTCTTCAAAATTTAACGTCAAATAAACTTTGAAATTTTACATACCTCGTTGAGCCTGGTGTGATGGTGTGCTGAGCTCACGGTTGTTAATAACTATTAGTCTAGTGACTCATTCTAGACTAAACTCAAGACTTCTAATTCAGAGCTTAACCTTCGCTCTGATACCACTCTGTCACAGCCCGCCCTAACTATGGATAGTTAGGCCGAGTGATCCACGACTAGGGATGGGGTTAAAGAAGAAGGGGAAGAAAAGGGGCGTCATTTATAGCCGTAAAACTTACTCATCTTAATAAAACTCGTCATTTTTATTCATTAATACTCAATTGAAAACAGTCTATGAAAGACAGCATAAAACTTAATTAATATCATTAATCAAGTTATACATCGTATGAAACCATTCTCTTAAGACTCAAAGTATGACATAACATACTATAACATCAACAACATCTTGCAGCGGAAAGTAGCTAGACATATGTATGAAGACATATTCTAGACAGGTTAACTATTTATTAACAACCCTGGAGACTCCGCTCATTGCAGCACCATCATCACATCAGTTCAACCTGCACATTTAGAAAACATATGCAGGGCTGAGTACAAAAGCACTCAGTGGGCACGTATGCCTAGGTATAAAAATACATGCTTCAAAATTGTAAATTGTCATGCCATCATAAACAGTACAGCAAGGGAGTTTTTCGCTAAAAAGGCCCAAGCTTACTAAGTTCATTTGTGATTCTTAAAGTTCGTCTGATCAGACTAAGTTCTTTGTAATCTATCATATCTGAAACTGTGTGCCGGAGAGGTGGCCACCTCTCACGGTCACTTGACCGGCCAACCCGCTAGATGACTCACGGTCACTGGTGTACACTAGTCAAGGCAGGATAGCTATCAACTGCTCAGGACCCGAATTCGATTGCATCATTGGCAAAGCCAAAGCAGATAGATATCATACTAAAATTTAAACATTTTATGGCAAGACAATACTTGAAATAACTTTAACTCAAAGATTTTGTCATGAAATAACTTGCTTGAACGTAACATTTAAACTCATTTGATATATATATATGAAACTGAAATTAACAGTTAAATCATCTCATGCATTCATTCGTATAAGAGGCCTACGACACGCAGGGGATCTCTATATACGTATAGTTAAAGTAATGCCCACCTCGTTGTGTCTCTGTATCAATGAGTAACGTCACTCTCTCCCTCAAGTCGTTACTTCCCAAAAGGACCTTCATTGTTATGAAGAATTGATGAGAAGTTATAAAAGAAACCTCGATCAATAATCTAATCTCTTTTATGAAACATTAGTATCTCTAATGTTCATCTCTCTTGATTGTTAATCAATATAACAATTATTATCTCTCGTCATTACTCATTAATTATAACATCCTTATGTTATAATTAGCAGCTCTTCAATTAAAAGAAATATTTAACACATCGAAAAGTCCACTTTCTTAGCAGATCTATTCGCTCTCATCTCGTCTAATTAACCAATTAGAAGTTAAACTATCCATTAGGCATGTATTTGAGTCACGGTTCAACAAGAATTGACTATGCTCAAATCCTAATTTCACTAAAAATTTCGGCATGACCTATTCATATATAATGTCAACCACGAGATTTCAACGCGTGAATCTCACTACGTGAACTCGTCTCTCGACTCAAAACTTAACATCTTGACATCTTTTCAACGCAAACCAAACAATTCAAAATCATCAAAACTCTTTATCAGTAAACTATCATTTATACTCGACACCAATTGTTCGAGTGTCAGATACCAACATTTATGTGCGTTAATCATAACTCTCACAACTCACACCATTTAGTCATATCGTATCATCCATCAAAATAAATATAATCAAGTTGTTTTCTAGAAAGTTTTGCTGTTTTTGTGTCATCTTTAAAAATTCATAACAACCAACTCAATCATCATAAACTCTCATACCAATTGATCTCAAAAACTTCATGAAGTGTAGTTCACTCTAAAAATGGTAGTTAACCAAAAAGGTTAAAGGTTTTTTGGAGATATTGCTCTTTTAGTGCAGGCTGTCAAAGATTGACAGTTTCTGCCAATTTTGTTTAGGCCATTAGAAACCAAGGCAAACCTTAATAAAATTCCATCAAATTTAATCATCCAAAACTAAAGGTATCCTTGAAGATTTGGTTAAAATTTCACAAGAGAAAACGTTCATATGATCTGCCAAATAAACAATGAAACTCATACACTTTTACTGTTGGACAAATATGACAGCAGAACAGGGCATTTTTGAAATAATAAACTGCTCTGTTTCAGAGGTCATAAAAATCGAAATCTTATGTTTTTAGAAAAGTATTGAAGTCTAGTTTCGTTTAAAAAAAACGGTGATGCAAAATCCTTCATGGATTAATAGATATAAACGTTTTTGTGAAGTCTACCAATAGTTGACAGATTCTGTCAAGGATTTTTCAAAATATCTTTAAAATAGCAAACATCATCCAAAAGACATGAAATTTTGCAGCAACGAAATACACATATCATAGATAAACATACTAAAATTTCAGAGCCATCAAGCAATGAAAACTCATCGAAACATAAGCTTGAAACTGCTGTAAAATTTTGACAGAATTCCAGTTTTAATTTCGTTCAACAATTATCATCCATAAATTGTAAATCAATTAGCATGCTCATGTGATATCGTAGAACACATATACGCAATAATATTCATTATGCAACGTCCCAAACTTCACGAATTTAAATAATCATACTCTAAAAACTTATACAATTTTCATGCTTGGAAAAATACGAATTTAATATATATCGATTCTAGCATACCCCTAAGCACAAATATCAAGTCAAAACGATCAAACAAAAATCGAAAGACAAGCTAATATGTGAAAAACGGGGCTGCCCTCATGGGTTTCATAGCTACGGTTCGTTCCGTTCTTACTCCCTTCATTAAACATGCTCAACATCTACCCAAGAACAACATACTAAAATTTCACGACGATCCGACGTCGTTTCAAAATAAAGTCGAGAATCGACGTTTTTCGACATCGACGAAAATCGAAAAGAAAACCATCAAAACGTAGGTAGAGATCTTACCTACTTAGATACGTGATCGAAAAGATGATCGGCGCTCGTCTCGGTGCTCAAATCGGAGGTCAAAAGCTCCGTCCAAGCTTAAATGGAAAATGGCGTGTGTAGTGTGTGTTTTAGGTGTTGTGTGTGTGAATATGTGAGTTGTGTGTGTGGTGTGGGCTGATATAGCGTGAGTTAGGTGAGATAGAGGGATAGTGGGCAGTTGGGGGGTGGTTAGGGGTAGGGTAGGTTAGATATTTAGGATATTAACCCGTTAGTCGTTAAATATCTCGTTTCGTCTCGTTTTAACGATTAACTACCCATACTCTTCGTTACTCGCCCTCTCAACCTCTACTCACTTTCATTGCACTCGTAATTCTATATAAATATAGAAAACACAAGCTCGTTCTCGAAATTCTGATAAACGAGCTCGGTTCGTTTATCGAGAAAATCTAGTTCACTATTCACTCGTCGTCCAAAAATAAAAACTTTCATTATTGGACTCGTATCGAAAAACTAAGAATATTTTTCGACGACGTGCACGTAAGATTTTGAAAGTCGACAAAAAGACGAAATAGCAGTATTTTACTATTCATCGTCAAAAAGTCAAAATTTTCAAAAACGTCTTAACGGACTCAGATCTCACTTCCGAGTTCACCGTTCTCATTCAAATAATTATCTCGAATTATTCGAATACTCAAACTCAATTTCGGATATAAAATCTCACATCATCCAAACATCATCAAAAGAACATCTCAACATCTTAAAAATAACAAGGGAACTTCATATAACTCCTCATCTCTTTACAAAGTAAATCAAACAAGGGATCTATACCCTAATTACTCAAACTTAAGCAATTAAACACGTCATCAAAAGCCCGGGTATTACACTACTAGTACCACTTGAAGAGTATGCGGGGTTTGCAAGCATGTATTTTTGTTCATAGTCATTAAACAAAGTTCTAAGTGTGTTATCTATTCTAAGTTTAATATCATCTAATGCGGGAAGGTACCATTCTAGCACTTCATTATTTTTTAATCTTGACTCATAAATATCCCTAAAGGTACCATAATAAATTTCTAACATGCGAAAAACACCGCCAATTTTCATTGTAGGATCTAAAATCTTAGCAAGTAAAACAACATCGGGAATTTCAAGAAAATATTTAAGCCACTTAAGGATCATTTGATATGATACGTCCTTCAAATCGTTTTTTTATAACAATCATTTAAAGCAATACCAATGAACATGCAATGTTCTAAAACTTTAATACTAGTGCAATAATAAACACCAGATAAATCCGTAGTAGCATTTTGAAAAACTTTTAAAAGTTGAAATAAACTACCACATCTTTGCCAATAAGAGGGCAATAAAAGCAAGTTAGCATCGGGAGTTTATCTAAAAAAATCACATAAATGATGAATATGTTCCATGGTAGATGCAAGCAGGGGCGGAGCCAGACTTTCGACTTAGGGGGGTCCAAATTTTTTTTTTCAAAAAAATAATAATTAAATAAAAAAATTTAAAAATAAATAATAATAATTAATATAATTATAATGTTATTTAAATTATATAACAAGTTAAAAAAAAATAAACATAATTATTTTTAAAAAAAAGTCCAATATAACAATTAGCAAGCATATCAATAACCAAGCACAAGTTATCTTGTAAAGTCAATACCCAAAATCATCATTTGCAAGCTCTACAGAAGCGGGGCAGAAAACTAGAAAAGTCTCAAATTATAGCATATGTTTTCTTTAGAAAAGACATACCTTAACATTTAGCAACATTACCTTTGTTCTGTCACAATATACATAATACATCATACCAGAAATATTGTCTGTAAATGCATTTGAATTATTATTATAGCAGATGAGATAACCACCGTCTAGCATCACTAAACTAGTACGATAATTTATTGTTTTATTTTTTGGAAGGACACTGGAATAAATTTATGTGAACATGAACTTTCCCCACACCCCTTAAATAAAACTATAGTAACAGTGGGTAAGGAGCAAGGACTAAGGAACATGAACTTCCCCCACACCCCCTTAAATAAATTTATGTGAGCATTGAGCTATTATTGACCAAGAATAGGAAACACAACATTTACTTGCGGAGCAACGAAAGGCAAATGAACTGAGGGAGACGAATGGAGGCAGCTCAGCGGTAGACGAACGATAGAGTCAAAATGGGATATGGCGATTGCGAGTGAGAACGAACGGAGAGCAGCGAAGAAATAGATGATGTGCAGCGAAGTTAAGGATTGAAATTCGCAGAAGTTAGGGATTGGAATTCCAATTAGAAAAATTAGATAAAATTAATATTTTTTATTTTTTTTAAATATATTTGTAAAATTACTAAAATACCCCTAGGATTTTTGGAAATTCCAGGGGGGTCCAGTGACCCCACTGCCCCCCTGGCTCCGCCTATGGATGCAAGTATGTCAAATGTTGAATTCCAACGTGTAGAAACATCTTTAACAAAATTCGTATATCGAATTTTTTTAACACGACAATATTTTTGCCATCTTTTGCCAATACTAGCTTTTCTATGCAAAATATTAACGGCTTGTCTAATGAGATCAACAACATCATTAATAAGAGAATAAGCATCTTGTACACATCTATTTAAAATATGATAAATACAACGAGCATGAAAATACAGGGGCGGAGCCAGGCCCCTAAAGATAGAGGGGGCAAAACATGATAAAGAAAATTTAAAGTAACTTCTATAAAGCTTTATATAATAAAATATTTTCACAATAACCCCTACGATTACTCATATTTTAAAAACGACTTAATATCAATTCATTATAAATTGTCTCAAAAATTTCTTTCTCAATATCATCCAACAATCATCCATTCGATTTCGAGGCCGACTTTTAACAATTTTCATAAGCTCTTTAATTTCCACATTTGCAATTGTCACAGGTAAAATAAGTGTCAGTTTAATAAGCTTATACACCAACGGACAAAAGATACAAAATATAGAGGTGAGAAGACGTAATGTAATTCATAGAGATAGAGAAGAACTTTTCATATTCTCTTTTAATAAAAGAAAACTTGTGGAGAAAGGTAAAATAATTTCTCTTTCCTCTATTTTTATTTTTATTTTTTTATCTTCTTTCCAATCTCCATGTTAGACGAAAAAAGGAATGTAATTTGTTGAAGTCAGTTTTTCTCCAATCTCCACCTTTTGCCCCTTTTTCTCAAAATTTTGGTGGGGCAAATTTCTATTTTTTTTAGTAATTATACATATATATATATATTAATAAAATACATATAATTTTTTTTTTGAGGAGGGGCAATTGCCCCACCTGCTCATAGTGTAGCTCCGCCTATGTGAAAATACCTACCATTAAAAGAGGGTGCGCATGCGGCAGCTAACTCGGGAATGGAGGCGGTGTTGGCGGATGCATTATCAAATCCAACAGAAAATATCTTATTTAACATGCGATACTCATTTAAAACAGAAATAATCAATTGAGCAATATTAGTAGCATTATGTATTTCATTAAAATCTCTAAATGCAATTAAACGTTTTTGAATTAACCAACTTTCGTCAACCCAATGACAATACCTATATAAGAATTTTTTTGGTAAGAATCACTCCATATGTCGGAACATATAGAAAAATTTTGATTTAAATTTTTAAAATGTTTTCTTAAATCACGTTTTTTTTTCTTCGGCTTGTCGCTTAATAACTTTGCACATAGTAGTTCGACCAATTTTTTTGGCGACCGGATTATAAGCATTTTTCATAGTATGTTCAAAAGACATTTTATCGGCAAACATAAAAGGCAAATGCTCAATTGAAACATAACGAGCCATGTAATTTTGAGCATTTTGTGGATCAAATTTCCATAAAACATTACCTTGTCCTTGGAAAGCTTCGGGATGTAGTTGAGTTTGAGTTGTATGGATTCCATACTCGACGGGGTGCTTACTCTCCATGTGCCTTGAGAGGTGCCTTGAGAGGGTGCCATAACCCCCTCCCGCTTGCCATTGATAAGTAGCGTTGCAATAGGCAACGAACCTCTCGGGAGCATTTGGACCATCCTTTGGCTTTTTAGGAGCGGGTTCCCTCCTAAAATATTTTGTGAAAATGTTAGAAGTAAGTAATTTACCCTTACCCTTACCTCTAGTGGGAGGGATTTCCTCCTCAAAGTTGTGACGTGCTTGCTCGGCTTCCTCCTCCGCCTCTTTGTTATGCAAAGTACGTGCATATTCTTCATCCTCCGCTTCTTGAAGTTGTCTAGCATATTCTTCACCCGCCAAATCGGCAGCCTCCCGGCGTGCGCCGAAAGGTCCTCGTTCAACTGACACTTTCACCCTTCTCTTAGAGGATGATGATGGAACTTGAACATTTTGAGTAAACTCGGGAGAAGTGGGAGTGCTATCAATATTTTCTTCGGGGTTGACATTGATAGACTTGCCACGGTTACCACGACCATTAGACATGATAACAAATAAACAAGTAGAGAAGAGAATATAGATAGTAGAGGTTAGAGAATAATAAACAAGAACAATAAAGTAAATGAGCAAGTGAGTATAGTGATAGTGTAATTGAAATATATAGTATAGTATAGTATAGTATAGTATAGTATAGTATAGTATAGTATAGTATTTAGTACTTAATAGTAGTACTAGTAGTAATATAATGTAAATCAAGAACAATAAAGTAAATGAGCAAGTGAGTGTAGTGATAGTGTAATTGAAATATATAGTATAGTATAGTATAGCATTTAGTACTTAATAGTAGTACTAGTAGTAATATAATGTAAAGCAAGAACAATAAAGTAAATGAGCAAGTGAGTGTAGTGATAGTGTAATTGAAATATATAGTATAGTATAATATAGTATTTAGTACTCCCTCCGTCCCAAACGAAATGTCCTATTTCTTTTCGGCACGGAGATTAAGAAATGTGTATAAAGTAGCTAAAGTGGGTTGGTGGAAATTATTTAAATATTAAGTGGGTTGCCAAAAAATGAAACAGGACATTTTGTTTGGGACAGCCCAAAAAGGAAAACAGGACATTTCGTTTGGGACGGAGAGAGTACTTAGTAGTAGTACTAGTAGTGATATAATGTAAAGCAAGAACAATAAAGTAAATCAATTAAGCAAGAGAATAGCTAAAGAATTATAGAGCAAATGCAATAGCAAAGAATGGAGGAGAATTAGAAGTAGAAGAGAAGAGAGTGTAGAATTGTTAATACAATGGGGTGAGTTTGAAGGTGTAAGAAGGGGGGTATTTATAGATAAAATTGGCTGGGGGACAATGTGAATTAGATAAAATTGGGTGGGGAAAAATTAGAATTATAATTTTAAATTTGGAAAAAACAAAATTGAAAATTTTGAATTTTGAGCAAAAGAGCCGGTCAAGGCCCTAACCCCCCTAGCCCCTAGCTGCGCCCCCCTGAGTCCCTGACCACCGCCTGCTCTTGCTGCCTCGCCTGCCGCGCCGGGCCCGGCGGTTTAGGGCCGAACCGACGGACCGCAGGCCGAGAATCTCTTGAACCTTAACCGACCCTTAACTACCAGCAGTTCGGCCCTGAACCAGCCCGGTGGTCAACAGTTCGGGCCGGAACCGTTGACCACCGGGCCGGTTCAGGGCCGAACCGCCGATTCCGGTTGGCCCTTGGCACCTCTAGCGCAGCCTGGTCCGATATTTGTTTTCTTTTATCCATGCTAGTTAATTTAAAATAATAATAATAAGATGCCAATAATATTTTCAACTACTCAAATTATATTATTGCCATATTATTGGAATTTTTTCTTTTAGTTTTATCCAGAAATTATAGATCTTTACTAGTATTTCTTATTTTAATCTTCAAGGTTTAGGTTACGCCTGATCTACACCATCAAATATTATATTCTCTCCATCCGCTAAAAATATGTCATTATTATGAGAGGTCACTTTTATGTGGATAATGTTCCCACCGTTGTGTGGGTAGAGGTTCCGCTTGCATGTGGATTGCTTATTTGATTATATTTAGATATCTCTTGTAATTCTAATTCAAAAAAAATCACCAGTCATTTTATTAAGACCCGTACCCAACTAAAATAACGTACTTATGACGGATGTAGAGAGTAATATTTGGTCAATCCAAATTACTTGGCAATTAATATTTAATTTATTTTACATTAATATAATATTGTGTTTAAATTTTGTTCGACTATTGATTGATTTTATTTGGAGTAGATTTTAATAGATTTTGTACATCTAGTTGAATGGATTCTGAAAGAATCCATTCAACTAGATGTACAAAATTTATTAAACTTCAAGGGATGCTTCTTTTTCTTTTTTTTTTATATTAAACTTCATTTTAATAAGTTGAATGGATTCTTTCTTTTTGACTTTTTAAGGCTTAATTTTTATAACTAGGGGTATGGATTATGATTAGACTAATCATGAATTCGACTTATAAACATTAATATTTTTTGAAAACTTCACAGCTTGAAAATGTAATTAGGGATGGCAACAGGTCGGATCTGGACCGGATCTCATCAATACCAGATCCAGATCCATTTTTATTTATCAAATCCAGATCCGGATTCAGATCCGTCAGATTCGCGGGTCCAGATCCATGGATCTACTGTTTTTAAATTAAATTTAAAAAAAAATTATAAAATCAACATCTAATTTCCATCATGAAAAATATTGCACAAAATACATTTATGCAATACAAATTCTTTGCAAAGTAATTCTAATTTGTCTATTATTTTTAATTTTTAATATATCTAATATTATTAATAAAATAAATATAAAAAATAAATAATATATTATATAAAACGGATCCACGGGTCGGATCTGGGTCGGATCCGAATCTCAAATTTCAAGATCCAGATCCGCGGGTCCAAAAAATTGAGATCCAGATCCGTAAAAACGGATCTGGATCCACGGATGTGGACCGGGTCTAGGATCCATTGCCATCCCTAAATGTAATAATTTCAAATAAAATATACAAAGAAAATAAATGGTTTCGGACTGTGACATATGTCATACTACAATTTTGTCGATCAACTATGTTCCAAGGTAAAAAGAAAAATCAATTATATTTTTAGTAATACTTATTGGTGCTAATATTGTTGTTAATATATAGGTGAAGTTCATATAATGTGGCGAACATACTTTTTGATGAAAATGTTGCTGAGATCAATGAGATGAAGGATAAGTAAGTATTTTAAATAACTATTTTTGATTATTGTCACGACCGAACTTAATTAAGGATAATTAAGCCGGGAAACCATGACTAAGGGAGGGAGATTAGAAGCGGGGATAAAAAGGGGTAAATATATAATGAAGGATCGAACTTAATCATTGACAGCGAAGGAGACATTTATAATATAACTTATGTTTAGCCACAAAGATTCAATTAACACTAATAAGTTCGGATGAATCCGACTTAATTCAAAAGGCATATTACTTAAGAATACGCAGCGGAAATAATAATCTGATTACATGTATGAAGACATGTATCCAAGAGTTTATTCAATCAACTTATGACAAAAGCTCCGCTCCTCACTTCATCTTCATCAACCACTGCTCAACCTGCACATTTAGAAATATATGCAGGGCTGAGTACAAAAGTACTCAGTGGACACGTATGTCTAAGTAAACATATAAACATGCTTCGTGAAACTGTAAATTGTCATGCCATCATAAACAGTACAACAAGGGAGTTTTAGCTAAATAGGCCCAAGCTTACTAAATTCATTTGTGATTCTTAAAGTTCGTCTGATCAGACTAAGTTCTCTTGTAATCTATCATATCTGGAACTGTGTGCCGGAGAGGTGGCCACCTCTCACGAACACTTGACCGGCCAACCCGCTAGATGATTCACGGTCACTGGTGTACACTAGTCCTGGCAGGATAGCTATCAATTGCTCAGGATCCGAATTCGATTGCATCATTGGCAAAGCCAAAGCAGATAGATATCATACTAAAATTGAAACATTTATGGCAAGACAACAGTTGAAATAATTTTCATATCAAAGATTATGCAACGAAATAACTTGTTCAAATATAACATTAAACTCATTTGATATTATATGAAAGTAAACCCACCTGATAGGAAAGCTTCGCTATAGTTCAGTGACTGCTTAACTGGCTCTTACTCTCGCGCTTGACCTTTAATGCGAGGATATAATATAAGACTTTAACTCGAGAAAAATTCTCAAATAAATGAGAATGCGTAAATTAACTATGCATGACTCATATTTCGTTAATTATAATCAAACTAAATGATTAAAGCTTGTCTTATGAGATCAGATATTTAATATCCACTCATCTTAAGGTTTACTAACCCGCTCACTAAATAATATTCTCGTTCTAAATTAATTCATAATTAGATTTAATTAAATCCAATTAATAGATTAATCAAGACTAGTCCTTTAACTAGACATAAATAATAGGGCAATCCAATTATTAAATGGGAGCAATATAGGGCTGCCCAAATAAATAAGTAAGGAACTATAAATATCGGCCCACTTATTAATAAATAGGCTCATCCTTAAGAAATAAATAAGCCCAAAAACAATAAAATAAATCGGCCCACATAACAGCTTCAGCCCAAACACCAGCTTCTTTCTCCTCTTAAAATTTCCTTCACGCTGAACTCCTTTTCTCAAAGTCTCACACTGAGAACCAAAATCGGCCGTGCACTCCAGTCAGCCGTTGCCACCTCTTCGCCGAACCGCCGCCGCCCTGAAATTCCGGCGCGGCCGTGTCTCACCTCCGACTCTCCTTCTCACAATTTCCCCTCTACAAGATCAGATTCCACGCACACCGTTGAGAAAAGGGATTGAGCCCTTGACCCTCTTCACAGAAATCGCCGTTGTTGTGCTAAAATCAGCAAGCGATCGTCGTCCCTTCATCTCTGGCAAAGCAGAGGCCTGCTCACGTTTGCCTATTGCTGCGTCGTCGGCTGCCTTCGAGATTTCCGCCGCCGCCTCCGTCCACCGTCCAATTCCTCAAAAAAAAAAAATTTTGAAACCCACCGCCGGGTCACCGTTACCTGGAGTTTTGCCTTCGATAAGCTTCTAAAAATGGGTGAGGCTGAGGCTGCTGTTGCGTTTCTCGGGCGAGCAGGTGAGGGCCCACCGCCTCCGTTGCTGCTGTACTCAGATTCCGACGAGGCAGCTCGCCGTCGTCGCTTCCTTGAGCTCGACTAAACAGGACAGTCGGCTCCCCCCCTCAAAAGCTAACTTCAACAATCCTAGGATATTCTGTTTTCGATCATATATTATGCTCTTCGATTTGATGCTATTCTCATAGCTCGTGAAATCTTGGTTATTCTATACTCTTGTTATGAAATGCTGTGGTTTTGCTACTGATTATGCAAATTCTCAATGCATTTGACTTGTGTGAGAGCTTATAGGTTGTTGGTTGTTCTAGGTGACTACCGATTATGCTGTTCTTTCTGTAATAACTCAAGCTCATTCTAGATTACGTAAGTGTGTGACTTTGCTAAGTCCATTATGCAAATATACATCTATACACAGTCTGCCTTTCTAATTAATCATGCTTGTTGGATGATATGCGAACTGGATTCAAAAATAAGAGAGCTTAGTATTTACCTGTGAATGCTTGTGTTTGGGTGGCTGCTGTGTGATTGAATCGGTGGGACGATAAACTGTAATATAAAGATTGTTTCTCAAACGATGCAGGTTGAGCTTAGGAATGGAGGGAGTTAAGCCAAATCTTACCTCTAAAGTTTGGCAGTAGAGCAATGAATGGAATTCCTCCTCGTGGGTTATTAGTGTAGCATGGAGGGGAAATGGGAAGTAAAATGGAAGAGAGTTGCTGCTGATTTGTTTGTTTGAAGGAGTGTATTAGTAACTATACTTGAGTAGTCTGTAGGGTGGTACAACAGTAGAGTGGCTGATTTGAGCCCTTTGTGTACCTTGTGTATGGCTGGAGTAATGGAAGAGTGGGCTTGCTGCAGAGATAGGATAGCCGTTGCTGTTGCAGGGAAGGGAGTGAGCTGCTGCAGCTATTCACCACACTCGCACACTACCTTTTTCTTTTTCTTTTTTCTTGCTAGCTGGTGTTGTAATAGGTATGTAGGAAATGAGTGATTGTAAAGTTTGAAAAGTTGTGGTGTGACTAGTAAATCCTTCAGTATCTCGGTAAATCTGTATCTGATATAAATCCGGGTCTTGCTAATATCACGTATCTGTAATACTAATCTCGAGTTTTGCTAATTATATCAAACTCTCTAATAATTGTCGTATTTTGATAGCAGACTTCTCGTCTATTAATATTGTGACTTAAGAGAATAAATCTAACGTGAATAATGTTAAATAAATAGAAATAATATTTCTATTACAAATAAAATAACAACTTGACTTTGATAAGTCAGTTATCATTCTGAAAAATAAATCATTGACTACTTCAATATTTTGATCGTGGTCATAGGCATCTAATTCAGAACTCTGAGCTGAATTATGTAAATATTAATCACTGGATTAATATAATTGAAAAATGAAATGGGTAAATAACCTTAATCATAAAAATAAAATAGCGGGTCACTACAATTATGGTATTACCAAACTATTGACACTACTTCGAATTTCAGTTTTATCAATCTTCACAAGAAAAGATCTATTAATCTCAAGTTGTTGACAACACCAACAATTCGAACAACAGAAGATGAGTTAAATGATGACAGTTCAAAATTGAAGACTATTTCAGAGTTAATTGGTCAAAAGGTTTTATTAATTATACATATTTTATATTTTTTTAATATCAAATATTTTTTAATGTTTATTTTTTTTGTTTAGTTAATTTTTTTTAGAGTGGAATGTTCTGGATATGTGCCACAATATGTGATGTGCAAGCACTTTGAGCATGAGCTTACTTAGCATGCAATATGCTTGAAAAATCTGAAAGTCGATGATGAGAATTTTTTTGTGATAATTGTGCAAGCTTTGATATTTCAGGGAAATAATGTAAATATAAATTTAAATATTGCTAATTCAAAAATACATATATATATTAGTAACTAATGTGTTGTCTATTAAAAATAGGTATAAACTAAGAGTATATGTGTTGCTGATAATTCTAAAAGTTCTTTTTTTTTTTTTTTTTTTTACCTTATGGGATAGGGAGTGCTTACAATTAATTGGGAAACCTGTTGAAGAAATAATTTGTGTAAGTGAATTCACAAAAAAATTATACATGTTACAGGAGGCTAAATATATTGTGGTTGATTTTAATTTAAATTTTTGCAGGATGTTGCAAGCAATGAGTTGCCCTTTGAGATAGATGCTATCAGAAACAAACATGCTCTATTCAAGATCAAAGTTGGAGAATCAATGATATTTGATGGAGCATATGTTGTGACAAAAATTAATTGTGATCCACATGTTATAGCTAAATATTATGGATCAAGTGATGAAAGTGAGACTAAGGAAATTCAGTTGAAAGAAACAGATATTGAAAACACGCGCGGTATTGAGTTTATTATTATCATTAAATATTATATTAAGATTGATTATGAGATTGATTATTATTATCATAGATATTTTATAATTTTCAGGTTGGGAATGACAATGCGAATGACAGCTTGAGTAGTACACAAGGACAACTGAACATCCATGAAGATGAGACATTGAAGAAACGATAAGCAAGAGAAGCTCTAATGAGTAGTATTAAAAGTTAGGGTTAAATACCAAATACAACTGACTCAACCCAAAACACCTATGAATTGACTCGCAATCGCACGAGGTCGTCCTAGTGTAATAAGCTAACCCAAGTCGTCTCACAAGGAAGGCTAAACAGAGCTTTGGTCATGCTACGCACAGAAAATAGTAAATCATAAACACTTTAAACTTAGATAGGTTGTGAAACAGAAAAACATCATAACCCATAATCAAATGATATAGACGAAAATTAAACCTGAAATCCCCAAAATCACCAGAGAAGTAGAAAGCTAAACTGAAGAACTTGTAAAACACTTCATCTCTTTTTTATTATTTTCATTCTGCCTGTTACAAGGAAGAGAAGGGGTATTTATAGAGATTACATGAACATGAGTAGTCTAGACCTTTTGAGCCTTCACGTACTCTACATGTACAAACACATATAGCCATCATTATCTA
This sequence comes from Salvia miltiorrhiza, assembly GCF_028751815.1. Classification (NCBI taxonomy): domain Eukaryota; kingdom Viridiplantae; phylum Streptophyta; class Magnoliopsida; order Lamiales; family Lamiaceae; genus Salvia; species Salvia miltiorrhiza. The sequence goes on along the minus strand of NC_080390.1, from coordinate 6,298,188 downwards.
AGATTCGTCTGTTACTAACTAATTTGCAACTTTCTAGTTGAAAGGTACAAAGTCCGACTGCACAGACGAGTATAATAAGAGTTGCGCAGGAAGTTTGGCCTCCCGGGTTTCCGCGAGATAATTATAATGGAATTAGTCCCTTTTGCCTGTGTTGAATAGTCTCTCTGACCTGCGCAGGTAAAATTCTTTGATCTGCATTACAAATGTTAGCTTAATGATAATAAATAACAATATTCTTGGCCAATAGAATGGTGCCCTACGCTAATGAGTATTTCACTCCTCATCAGCTACTCTCCCCCAGTCTCCAATAAACGAGTAAGTATGAAGTTTTTTGGAGCATAGAACTTTGTTATCATTCCTGCACAGCCGATGTTTCTCATTTATTATCGTCCCTGCGCAGCTAATTCCATATCGTGTCGTCATTCTGTCAAATCGACTAGTATAGTAGGTAATTAATGTCTGATACCTACTTTTCACTTTTTCAGAGTTGCTTCCACTTCCATATTTTTGACTTTTGACATGTATTAATCTTTACCCTTCATTTATAACCTTCATTTGCTCGATGAGATCTAGATCGTTCCTTTCAAATCTTACGATATTCGAGCCTAATAATTCCCCTTGTCCAACTTCCGCTTCTCCTTATAAATAGTCACCGTTTTCGATTCTTCTTCTTCTTCTTTTTCTTCTTCTGTTACTAACGCATTTTTCTTTTCTTATTGCATTTGTTTCCAGCCGCCGCCTGGTTTTCCTCTTTGCTCCATTTGGTTCGATCACCTTCCATTCCAGGTACTAGGCTTCTCCTCTCCTTCTTGATTACTTCTCCGATCATCCTTTCCCTATTCTGTAGATATCTTCCAGATTGTTCCTATATATAATCCACCATGGCTACCGTTGGTGCTCGCCAAGAGGAGATTAATAGGGAAGATGACATGACCTGTGCCTACAATCACTTTCCCTGTTCCATCCTAACTGCTTTCGATATGTCGGAGATAAGGCGAAAACTTCGTATCCCTACTCTTCAGATTTTAAAAGTTGGGGGTTCTAAACCCTAATCTTCAGATTTTAAAATAGCTAACGAGATGTGAAAATCGATTTCTGAAAGCTAGTGTTCGTCGATTTTGAAAATTGGGGGTTCTAAACCCTAATCTTCAGATTTTAAAAGTTGTAAAACCGTTGGTGTGGGCCCCACCCATGTTAAAAGAAATAATAAAAAAAAATCGGACGGCGTTAAGGGTTGTTAAAACGTGGGGGGGGGGGGGATTTGCTTCGATTTTGCCACGTTGGGGTAGTAAGCAGCACTTACCCTGACTATAGGGTGCTAAACGCGATAGGGACGCCATCCATAGGAGGCAAATTGGTACTTAACCCTTATTAATTTAATCAAAATAATTAACACTTTATCAATTGATTTGATAAAAATTTCTCAATATACAAAAGTAATAAACCTCAACTATATATCAACGAACAACTAATTATAATTAATCAATCAAAAAACAAAATGCCCTATGCGTGCGGGTGATTTATTTGTTCACAATAGATACCTCTTGTAATTCTAAAAAAAAATAAAAAAAAATTTCTAGGACACATGAACACTTTATAACAAAACAAATGTTAGATAATGATCGTTTCAAATTTAACGAACTTTATATAAAAATAAACAAATTTATAAAAATTCAAAATCACCATAGAAATATAGAAATATACATATAAATATGAATATTGAAAGTTATAATCGAATATACATATATGAATAATTTTCTTTTTATTTTATTGGGTCTACATATGCAAAAACATCGCTTAATTATGTTGGACAAAAAAATAGATTATAATTTTCTTATGTTGTATTATTATTATGTTTTTTCACGTTTATTTTGTTACTCATACATGGTAGCATTAGAGGTTCCAAATTTTTCTCGAAAAAAATAAAATAAATAGATACAAAATTTGTGATTGGTAGATACTCAGTAAAAAAAATCATCATGCCGAAGTGATTGACTTAGAAAAAATGACCATTGATTTGTTCTTAATATAACTTTAATTATAGGTTTTAAGTAATTCTATACTTAATGGCTTCAATATAATAACTCTTATACTATTATTTAGGATAAATTTATTAAGAGTAAAATCTTGAAGTAGCCAAAATGAAGCATAAAACACAATTTATGGCCACACTTTGAAAAAATACAAAATTTGGCCATTTTTATTGATTTGGACGTTTTTACCCTTAATGAGGCGGACCGGGTAGGATCAAGCACGCGGGTCGCGTGCCGGGTCGGGTTAGGCACTTATGGCACTATTAGTGCCATAAGTGCCAAGATTTTACTTTGTTTTATTTTGGATTTCCGTTGGCACTTAAGTACCAACGGAAATCCAAAATAAAACAAAGTAAAATAGTCATTTTGGCACTTATGGCACTAAATAGTGCCATAAGTGCCAACGGAAATTCAAAATAAAACTAAATAAAATGGTCATTTTGGCACTTATGGCACTAATAGTGTCATACGTGCAGCACAAATACAGAAACAACAACATTATTTAAACCCTAAATGGACAATCTAAACCCTAAATGGAACATCTAAACCCCAAATGGATAATCTAAACCCTAAATGGAATATCTAAACCCTAGGGGGAAGTGTGCACTTATGGCACTAATACAGATAAGTGTCATACGTGCAGCATAAATACAGATCAGTCGGATCTGCCAATGGCTGAAATCGAAGGAGACGGAGATCAGATCTGCCGATGGAGGAGGCGGCGCAACAATCAGATCAGATCCACCGCTGCTTCATCAGATCAGATCCACCGCCGCCGCCGCCTCATCCTCCAGCACCTGACCAGTCCGTCCTCCACACCGTCGATTTCAGATGACCGGATCTCCTCCACCGCCGCCGCCTCATCCTCTACTCCGACGAATTTTGTCCAAGCGGCGCGCTGGAGAGAGAGAGAGGGAGATGAGAAAGAGAGAGGAGAGAGCGGCAGCCGCTGAAAGGAGAGAGAGGGAGGATCTCCTCCACCGCCGCTGCCTCATCCTCTACTCCGACGAATTTTGCCCAAGCGGCGCGCTGGAAAGAGAGAGAGAGAGATGAGAAAGAGAGAGGAGAGAGCGGCAGCCGCTGCCCGCTGGAGAGAGAGAGAGAGGGAGATGAGAAAGAGAGAGGAGAGAGTGAGAAGGGTAGAATAGTCATGACATACAAAAAATGGCCAAAATTTATGTTTTTTCAAATGGTGGACAAAATTTGATGTTGTATGTTGAATAGGGTCATCCGGCCCTATTGTTTCATTTATTAATACCTTTTCTATTTATTATTACAATATATATATATATATATATATAACATATACATATTTAATTACAACAAAGAAATAGTTAAAAATGGAAAAATTAAAGGTACTATTTTAGAAAACCGTTACTTGAACATGGTAAAGCATAAACGAACGAGTGATCGTTTTATCGGTGAATTATTGATGAATTATGAATTATACCTAATGTTGTTTGTGAGAGAGAATTGCTAAATCGTTAGGAGCACGAGAGTAATTTGCTGCCGTAGTAAAAGTGTTGAAAGCATAAGATTACGAGGTGTGTATACATGGCTATTTATAGATTACAAGCTGAGGACAAAATAGTAAATTCATTGCTGAAACATGCGGCTTGCGTGGTCAGGGTCATAATAGTAAATTCGCCCCTGGACGGGAGATTTTCCCGCTCTTTTGGTGATCTCTCTGGCGAAAGCCATTTCCCTGGCGAGAGCCATTCCTCTGGCAAGAACCATTCCTCTGGCGTGAGCGACTTTTCTGATGGAGGCGACTTCTCTGGTGCAGACCGTTCATCTGACAAGGCCCATCCCTCTGACCTAGACCATTCCTCTGCTCTGCACATATTACTCCTCATCAGAACAAATCATGCTGAGTAATTAAATTAATTTATGGCAGTCTTAATAGTATACTTTGAAATGTAATCAAAGATAATTAAGTAATAATATAGTTAATAATTAAGTACTTAATCCTATATTATTTACTAAAATTATTCTAAAAACAGAAAGTTGAAAAAATGGAAAACTGAAGTTTCTATTTAAAGCAATCCAGTTTCGTTATTATATATTATATAGATATATATATAGATATGTTGAGGTTGGGATAGGGATCCGTTCCACGACGAAATTTCTTCGATGAAGTTTGTTGAATCCCGCGTTTATCAACTTAATTTAAACGTGTTTCTGTCATAATTTTGAATTTGAGGCTATATAGTTTTTTATGGGATTTATATCTGTATAAAAATATTTATGTATCATATTAATAGGAGACTATAAATACCTTCATATTATTTTTATTTATTCTTTCTCATAGAGTTATCAATGTTCCATTTTTTGCTTTTAGTATGTCCACAAAAAATGTTCCCTTTCCATTTATAAACACTACCCACAACATAATTTACTAATATGAGACCCAAATTTCACTCATGCACCGCATATTTTTAAACACTACCCAATAATAACATTTTTAATATAAGACTCAAACTCCACTCATAACACAATTTACTAATGTGTGATCCGAACTTCACTCATTCACCACACATTTTTAAACATTACCCCCTTAATAGCACGTTTAATGTGAGACTCAAACTTCACTAACAATACACTTATCTATTTTTTTGTAAAATCTGCACTGAAAAAGGTGGAGAACATTAATCATAGACGAAGAAAGTATTATTTTTGATATATCATAAAGAGTTAAATGAGTGTTATGATAGAATCGCCGTTTTAATTAAAGCAATCCTGAAATAAATGAAATAATTAACTAGCCCAATGATTTAATTAACTAATGGGTGATTTTATTCATAGCCCCCAATTCTCTACGCATAACCTCCTACATTAAAATAATAATATAAATGTTATTGAATGTACTATTATACCCTTGTAGAGTCAAATTCATGAACCGTTTGTATGAACTTAAAGTTTATAGTGTGTAGCCCCTCGTACAATTTCAGTCACTACATCGCCACCAGCTTTGGCAGCGGCACTGACCACACCTCTCAATCCCTCTTTCTACAGTCACCACAATTCCTTGTAGAATTGATCAACTATTTGCGGTGATTAATTCTCCAATAATCAAAGTATCAATTCAAAGAAGTTATGTCGTTGTTTTGTGAATTTCAAAGTATTAATTCTCCAATAAAGTAAATCAAGAAAGTGGTTTACGTGAAAATTCATATGAAAGATTCTTCCATGAGTTGGAAAATTTCAAAGGGAATTTCAACATCAATTTTTTCTTCATTTAATTTATACACCTAAAAGCCTTTTGAATTACGACAACCAATTTTGTGATTTTCGTTTTCAAATTATGTATTTCCATTCAATATCAATTTGTTTATGCACAAATTGTAGATTTTTTCGATCAAATGCTTGTCAATTGTTCGAGACAACTATAATTTTTTGTTCCTCCGTCATGTACTTAAATTGATAATTTTGGATATGTTCTTGCTTAAATATGAAGCTTTTGATTATCATTATCGGGACAAAGAAATGACAGAGGTCGCATATGAAAGGTTTGATTATTGGTGTGGTGAGCTGGTAATGATATTGAGAGAATAAAAAGATAAGAGAAGCAGGGGCTGCAAAAGACAGTTTCTAGCAATTGTAGAAGGTGGATTTAGGCTACGAGGGTATAAAAGTATTTTTAATAATATTTTTATTATTATTTTAAATTAGAGGCTATGTAAAGAAAAATGGGGGCTATGTTTAAAATTACCCTTGACTAATCCCAATTAATTAGATCCAGCCCAAGCTGATTCAATAAAAAAAGCCCAACCTGAAAAATAAACTTGGAAAAGAAATTAAAAAATATTTTCATTCTGAAGCAGACAATTATACTATTGTATGCAAAGGGAACTATTATAGTTTAGAAAATTATTTGGGAAGTGGGAATGTCACTTGTAAATGAGAGTGAGAAACACATCAAAAATCAAAAATAAAATTAAAGCAACTATGAGAAAAGCGGAATCAAGGCTGTCATCATCAAAAACACGCCATGTATCTACATGGGATAAGAGGAGAAAAAGGTTTGGAAATAAAAACAAACAAGAATAAAGCACAACATGCTCAAAAACTAATATTTTTAAAACATTTAAAGAGTCACATTGCTTTGAGGATTATATGCTTCAACCTACAATGACATTATAACCAACAACCATTTTTTTTCGAAGAAAAAGAAAAGGATAAATATATAAAAGTTGTGAATAATTCACAACTTTAATCTTAGTTTTACGTTAAATATAAAAAGCTATATATAAAAAAATTATTTGACATGTAGGGCCAAAAAGTTATGTCTAGTGTAAATTCCAATAAGTAACCAAGATGCCTCTAGACGAAGCAATCAACACTTATAATGCATGGATTAATTATATATAAATTTTCATTTTCATTTTCTTTATTTAATCAACCTTGTGCCATTTTGGTGCTTAATTATCTGTATAGATGTTAAGTAATCATTAAATTAATTCACACACTGAAGAAAATCTTGTCATGAAAGCAAGGAATTTCAGATAGTGTCAAGTTTTTCTTTGCTTATTTGCATGGAACATGTTTCTTTTAACAGATGTCTTGTTTTAGACAAAAGGTATACATGTATGTCTGTTTTAGGTGTGAGTGTGTGTGGAATGTGTATATATATTACATGATCTACATGCCTTGCATTTTGTGAGCAGACACAAACACTATGGCTTCTGTGCTGCAGCTCTTCTACATTCAATTCTCCTTCATCATTATCTGCTGTATGGCATCAAAACCAAGCATTCAGGCAAGTTCTTAACCATGATCAATAAATCTTGAACAACGACGAGTGTTTATATGGTTTGATGTTTGCATTTTGCAGCCTTACATTGTTTATATGGGGAGTTCTTCGAGTTTAAGTGCAGGCGATGATGACTCGTCCCATCTGCAGCTGCTATCATCCTTGATCCCAAGGTGAGTTCTACTGCTAAATTTCTTGCTTCTTGAAGTAGAATCTCTCTCTGTCTCTCTCACACACACACATACATGTTGTTTGGCAGTGAAGAAGAGAGTGAGAGAAGATTCTTGTTGACATCCTACAATCATGCTTTGAAGGGATTCTCTGCTATGCTTACAGAGACTGAAGCATCTGTGCTATCCGGTGTGATCTTCGCCCTCGTTTCTATTGCTTGAAATGCATATATATGCAGAGGGCTCATTGCTTGATTGCTGAATGAAAAGCAGGTCATGATGAGGTCGTGTCGATCTTTCCTGATCCGGTCCTGAAACTCCACACGACGCGTTCCTGGGATTTTCTTGAGGCTGCAGATTCTGGTTTCAGATCAAGATACCCTTATGAGCAGAAGTCAGTTGATGTTATTATTGGAATCATAGACACAGGTCCATTTTTTTCTTTTTTTGTATAGTTTCTTGTTGCAAATTCCAAAATAATTTCAAGAATCAATCCCATTTGTAATTGTGTTCAGGTATATGGCCTGAGTCACCTAGTTTCAGTGATCATCAAATTGGGAAGATCCCATCAAAGTGGAAAGGAGTGTGCATGGAAGGTTCTGATTTCAACAAGTCCAACTGCAATAGGTCTTATATTCTACTTTTTTCTAGCCAATTTCAAGAAAAACTTGCAATGCTTCTCACCTCAATCCAATCTCCACCTGATGCAGGAAGTTGATAGGTGCAAGATTCTATTCAAACGAGGCGAGCCCGGGCTCACCGAGGGACTTCCTAGGCCACGGGACACACACTGCATCGACTGCAGGTGGAGCGCCCGTGGCCAACGCCAACTTCTATGGCCTTGCACGGGGCACTGCCCGTGGTGGCTTCCCGTCTGCTAGGATAGCCACCTACAAGGCGTGCTCCGAGGAGGGCTGCCCCGGCTCCATCATACTAAAAGCCATCGACGATGCTGTCAAGGATGGGGTCGATATCATCTCCATCTCTATCGGCTTGAGCTCCATCCTTCAATCCGATTTCCTCAGCGACCCCATTGCCATCGGAGCCTTCCACGCAGACCAGAAGGGCGTCATGGTCGTCTGTTCCGGTGGAAACGACGGCCCTGATCCTTACACCATTGTCAACTCCGCTCCTTGGATATTCACCGTTGCTGCCTCCACCATTGATCGAGCCTTTCAGACCACCATCGTGCTCGGGAACGGTAGATCCTTCAAGGTAGAGTTACATGATCATCAATTTAATCAAAATACCAAGTTCTAATTTCTTTAAGCTCACTATTTTAAGGTGATGATTTGCAAAAGTATGCTATTTTTTTTCTTTCAAATTAGCAGAAATTGACATATTTTTGCAAACCGCACTGAGATAGTGGCCATAAAGAATTTGAAACTCCAAAACATGCATATCTCTTAACTGAAATGAATCTCTTGTATCAAAGTAGGGCACTGCAATCAACTTCTCCCCTCTAACAACAGGCAACGAGTATCCCTTGGCATTCGGAGAGAGCATTGCTTCAAGTTTCGCCACGGCATCCGATGCTAGGAACTGCGTACCGGGCTCCTTGGATTACACGAAGGTAGCCGGAAAGATGGTGGTGTGCATGAACGACGAGGCTAATGTTTCGAGGAGGATAAAGAAGCTAGTGGTGGAAGATGCCAAAGCAAAAGGGGTGATCATAATAGATCCAGAGGAGGAAGAAATTACTCCCCTTGATTCAGGCACATTTCCTTATGCACAAGTTGGAGCAGCAATAGGCTCTCACATCCTCCACTACATCAACTCCACTAAGTAAAGCCTAGCTACATATATACTTGTTGAAAAAACAATACAAAAAATGCATCTAATCAAAATTTTCCTTCCACACATACAGGAATCCTACTGCAAGTGTGCTTGCAGCTACAGAGATGAGAGGGGTGAGGCCAGCTCCAGTTGTAGCATCCTTCTCCTCGAGGGGCCCCGGAGGCCTCACCGAGAACATCCTCAAGGTAAGTACTCCCTCCGTCCTAGAAAAATAGTCATAATTTGTGGTTTTGCGACATAATTATTAAAATTGGTGGAGGATTTGACAGCCAGACATCACGGCACCCGGTGTGGCGATTCTTGCAGCAATAGTGCCGAGAATAGAAGCAAACTACGGTGCACCTGGAAACAAAGCATCTGGTTTCGGCATCAGGTCCGGCACCTCAATGGCGTGCCCTCACGTCACAGGCGCCATGGCGTTCATCAAATCCATCCACCCTAACTGGACCTTCTCCGCCATCAAGTCTGCATTGATCACAACTGGTAATCCATTTTTGAACAATACATCATAAAAGTTTAAGTTTTAACATTATAATATATGTCATAACTTTAAATTTATAAACCTATTACTATTAAAATTGAAATTAAATTATAAAAATAATTATGTATATTCCAATTGTATGAAATAAGTCTTGTTAATATATAATCACAAAATTAAACTAAATCATGGAGTATATAAAAATGAAACTAAAGAAAAAAGATAAGGAGATAAATAAAATTTAAAATGGGACATAGTACACTGAATGTCAATTATGGTATCTAAAAATGAAAATTAAATGTTTTTTGGAATTGAGAAAGTACGACTTCTCGTCTAATAAATCATAACCTCAATAAATTGGGTTTGCGACGATTTTATTGTGGTGATCACATGCGTGTTATATATATCCGATTGCTAATTGTGTTCTTGACGCCAAGAATCACTTACAAACTAAATTAAATTATTAGAAATATGCCATAAACTAGAGAGAACAGAGAATAACGTAGGAGATAAATCAAATCTGCAGAGCATTATTGTAATGACTAAAAGCCTCTACTTACATGGAGATACGAAGCTAGAGTTTAGGGTTTGGTCTTGATCTATACTAGAAATCTAAATCGCTGGACATGATGCTGAAACATGTCACAAATTTTGCTAAATCATTTTTTTTTAGGATCCCTTCACTTTGAGCATCAAGCATGCATGATTATGTAATACTGTATGGTATTATTTGTATTTGCAGCATCAAGCTCAAACAACATGGGGAAAGTAGTGTCGAACGGCACAGCATCTCCCGCCAATCCGCACGAGATGGGAGCGGGAGAGATGAGGCCGACGAAAGCGGCGGAGCCCGGCCTAGTGATCGAGACGACCACGATCGACCACCTCTACTTCCTGTGCTACAAGGGCTACAAGCAGAAGACCATACGATCGTTGAGCAGCAGGGCCAACTTCAGCTGCCCCAAAGGCGGGGCGGCGGAGGAGCTCATCTCCAGCCTCAACTACCCCACCATCTCCATCGCCAGCCTCGCCCGCAACGCCACCAGGAAGGTCAAGAGAGTGGCCACCAACGTCGGCTCCGACGCCCACGCCACCTACGTGGCGTCCGTGAATGCGCCCCGCGGCCTGCTGGTGAGGGTGGCGCCCAGCAAGATGGTGTTCCGGCGCGGCGTCGACAAGGCGGCTTTCAAGGTTTACTTCGACGCCAAGCGAGCGCCCAAGGGCTACAATTTTGGAGATGTCACGTGGTTTGATGGATCGCACCTTGTCCGAATTGTGTTTGCGGTTAATGTCGACTGATCCTACATTTTTTCTTTTTCTTTTATATAATTATAGCATTGTGCATGCAGCAGCTAGCGTCATTGCGTGCGTGGTGTTGATTAACTTTTCTCAAGTTATATATATATGACTCCCTTTTTTTTTGTATTACACAATAAATCATTGAAATGAAAACTTTTAATTATTGTGAGAAAATAATTATTTTGATATTTTAATATCGATAAGAAACGCCTTAATTAATATTATATTGATGAATGAATGTAATATTTAGATTCAAATTTTATGATAAACATGCAATTTTAATTTATGTAACGTCCAATAATAAATGGATCATCTTCCGAAGGAAGGGAGTAATATTTTTTAACACCAAAAGTCATTCGGATTAAAAACTAATTTGACCATTTTCGGGCAAATAATTTTGAGAGAGTCCAAATCCAATTAGAACAAAGGAAGTAAAGAACATTCGTGAAAGCTACCGCCAAATTTGAGAAACCATCATTACGGCTTTGTTCGAGAATATGGAGAGAATGGTTTAGGGTTGAGGATTTTTCAAATATTTTTCCTACAACATTATTTTCTAAGAAAATGCTTAATTTTCAGCTCTTCGACATAATAAAAGCGTAAACTTGACCAACAAGATAAGGACATGCTCTTTTAGCCTTTTCAAGTTAACAGGTCGAATTTGCCCTATTTGTTTATTACCACTACTTTCTTTTCCCCATTATATTGCTCCCTTCCATCGTGTTCCTTATTTGCATTTGTAATTTATTTATTTAGTGGATATTTATTTTGTATGATTAATATTAATAGATAAAAATAATAAAGCTAATCTCATGCTTATTTAGATGGATTGGAAATTTGAGATATCTCAAAATCCTTTATTATTCCTATTATTTCAGCTAATTTTGCTTGATTCATATTCCATTAAAATTGTGAGATTAGAAAAATGTTTACTATCAAAAATAAAAATACTCAATTATTCATATAAAGTCGTCTCCTTAGAATTAATTAAACTTGTTCTCTCATGCACGATAATAGTTATAATTAAAAGAGAAAATAAATATTATTGAATTGAGTTTCAATTTCAATGACAAATTTGTAAAAAAAAAAAAAGAGAGAGAGAAAATTGAGCTAAAGATATGATATGATCTTGCAAAAGTTTTTCCTATTGTCTCTATTTATAGCCTATTGTCTAAATTTGATATTTGCTTTTGCTAAGTGTGCTTTTCAATTCTGATGCGTTTGTCTTCATATATGTCTTTCGTCCTCATGTAGTACTATTTTTATTTTCATCTCAACTTTTTCGATTCAAAATTTTCAAACCATGACGAATATGGATACCTTATTACTTTAGAAATCGTAACATAATTTTGTTATACAATTACAGATCATAATTGTTTTGTGTCTAATCACTGTGATAAAATATATTAGTTCATTTATATATAAAATGGATAAATGTAGTTTGGTAAAAAAAAGGAAAAATTTAACACAAGTTTGACACGAAGATATACATATACTCTCTCTTTCCTCCTGAATAATTTCATAATAGGGGATGATAAAAATTTGGAGGAAAAGTTGTTAAATGTATTGATAAGTGTTATAATTAATTAATATTGAAAGTGATGAAAATGTATTATAATTAGTATTGAGAATGATGAAAGGTTGAAAAGTAAGAATAAATAAAGTATTATTAGTGGTAGGATAATATCTCAAAATTGATAGAAAGTTATTTAGGGACGTCTCAAAAAGGAAATACATGAAGTTATTTGAGGGACGAAGATAATATATTTTAATAGCAATATATTTGTAAGTGTTTCATTAAATTGTGTAATAAAACATTTTAAATATCCTATAGAATTTCTTATTATCTGGAATAACTACTTTTGTTTGTCGTGGAAATTATGGGGGCATTAGTGACCTTTTGGAGTGTAAGTAGGCGTGGCCTTCTTTTATATACTAATAATAATAATAATAATAATAATAGGTAAACGCCACGTATGTATATACAAATCGGTGAGCCGCCACGTATGATTTAGACCTAGTATAATTTATAATATAAAATTCGCTTTTTGACTTTGAATTAAAGAAATGCACCGAAAATGGGGAACAAATGCTATAAAATGGAGCTTGGATTGGGAAAAATGTGCAGATACAGCCTAAGAAAGAGCTAATCGCAGCAGATTAGGGTTTAGTCTTCGCTTGGAGCATGGTTCTCTCTTTTTCTCAGGTATTAAATCTCTATCAGAAACGTATATTGCTATTTTCATAGCCGACTTCTTAATGTGAGTATTGCTATGCTGCATGATATTGCTGCGCCACCTGTTCCACCTTCACAGAGATTATTTTCAATATTTCGTCGCGATGCTTCGATCTGTTCTGTCGATTTCGTGTAATGATTTTGTTTCCTGAAATTTATGCTAGACATGTATGATTGAATCGATTGCGTTTGCGTATTGCTTTACGTTGAATGAGGTTTGGTATCTGTTAATATTGTGCGTACGATGAGGTGGTGTGTTGTAGATTTTGATTTTGAGGTTCTTTAATCGTTGTTCTTTTGTTGGATTAGGATGTTTTGGAGATAGAATGACAGTGCATAGCGCTTGATTTGGTTGGAATAGCATCAAACTTTCGCAGTCGTGGTCGTTGTAAACTAGATTTTGTAATAGCTATGGCGTGGCTTAGAGTTGGCTCTAATGTGGCAAAGCTCGCTGTTAGACGGACTTTATCTCAAACTGGTTCCTATGTAGCTCGGCCAGGGGTTGCTCCTGAACGGAGTCGATATTTCCATGCTACAGTTTTTAGATCAAAGGCTCAATCTGCGCCTGCTCCTCGGCCTGTTCCTCTCTCCAGGTTGAGTGATAGCTTTCTAGATGGCACGAGTAGTGTTTATCTTGAGGAGCTACAGAGAGCCTGGGAGCAAGATCCCAATAGCGTGGATGAATCATGGGACAATTTTTTCAGAAATTTTGTCGGCCAGGCCACCACTTCTCCTGGTATTTCTGGCCAAACAATTCAAGAGAGTATGCGGCTGTTGTTGCTAGTGAGAGCTTACCAGGTGTATGGTCACATGAAAGCCAAGATAGATCCATTGGGTCTGGAACAGAGGTCCATTCCTGATGATCTAGATCCAGCACTTTATGGTTTTTCAGAAGCTGATCTTGACAGAGAATTCTTCATCGGTGTTTGGAGAATGGCAGGGTTCTTGTCCGAGAACCGTCCCGTGCAGACCTTAAGGGCAATATTGAAAAGGCTAGAACAAGCTTATTGTGGAAGTATAGGCTACGAGTACATGCATATTGCTGATCGTGAAAAGTGTAATTGGTTGAGAGACAAAATTGAGACTCCGACACTTACTCAATATAATCGACAACGACGTGAGGTGATCCTTGACCGGCTCATCTGGAGTACCCAATTTGAGAACTTTTTGGCTGCCAAATGGACTGCAGCCAAAAGGTTTGGGCTTGAAGGTTGTGAGACATTGATTCCTGGTATGAAGGAAATGTTTGATAGGTCAGCAGATCTTGGAGTGGAGAGCATTGTCATTGGGATGTCACATAGAGGAAGATTAAATGTTCTGGGTAATGTTGTTCGGAAACCTCTGCGGCAAATCTTTAGCGAGTTTAGTGGTGGTACAAAACCTGTGGATGAAGTTGGACTTTACACTGGGACTGGTGATGTCAAATATCATCTTGGCACTTCTTACGATCGCCCAACAAGGGGTGGTAAGAGAATTCATCTGTCATTAGTTGCAAATCCTAGCCACTTGGAAGCAGTGGACCCTGTTGTGGTTGGAAAGACTAGAGCCAAACAATATTTCTCCAATGACGTTGACAGAACAAAAAACATGGGTATTTTGATTCATGGTGATGGAAGCTTTGCTGGACAAGGTGTTGTCTACGAGACCTTGCATCTTAGTGCTCTTCCTAACTACACTACTGGTGGGACCATTCATATTGTTGTGAACAATCAAGTGGCTTTCACTACTGACCCAAGATCAGGAAGATCCTCCCAGTACTGCACAGATGTTGCCAAAGCTCTTAGCGCTCCTATTTTCCATGTCAATGGTGACGACGTGGAAGCAGTTGTTCATGCCTGCGAACTTGCTGCAGAGTGGCGTCAGAATTTTCATACTGATGTTGTGGTTGATATTGTGTGCTACCGTCGATTTGGGCACAATGAAATTGATGAGCCATCCTTTACTCAACCTAAAATGTACAAGGTATGCACTTTATTTTTCATTTGCTACTTAATGAAATGTTGTTAATCTACTATCTCTAGGTGAAATTTGGTTTCATTTAATTCTTATACTAGACATTCACTTAAAATATTTTCTTTCTTCAAGTAGCCTATGCAAGCTTCTAATTTCCTGAACGGTTATAGGTTATAAGGAATCACCCTTCAGCACTCGAGATTTACCAAAAGAAGCTTCTGGAATCTGGTGAGGTCAAAAAAGAAGATGTTGATAGGATAAACAACAAAGTTGCAACAATTCTCAATGAAGAATTTCTTTCCAGCAAAGACTATGTGCCTCAAAGAAGGGACTGGCTTTCAGCTTACTGGACTGGGTTCAAGTCTCCTGAACAGCTTTCACGCATTCGTAACACTGGGTAATGTCTTTACTGACACTCTCAGAGAATTTATGAAGCACTAAGCCTTTTCTATTTTCAGGGTCAAACCAGAGATTTTGAAGAATGTTGGCAAGGCTATCACAACTATTCCAGAACAATTCAAACCCCATAGAGCAGTTAAGAGAATTTTTGAAGATCGTGCAAAAATGATTGAGACAGGAGAGGGCATTGACTGGGCAGTTGGCGAAGCACTCGCATTTGCAACATTGCTTGTGGAGGGAAACCATGTTAGGTTGAGTGGGCAGGATGTTGAGCGAGGTACTTTTAGCCATAGGCATTCTGTTCTCCATGATCAGGAAACAGGGGAAAAATACTGCCCTCTAGATCATGTTATGATGAACCAACACGAAGAGATGTTTACTGTAAGCAACAGGTAATTTCGGTTGACATGTTTGCTTCCCATATCAGTTCTTATAAGTAAAAACTACCTATATTTTCTTTTATGTACTGTTTGACCTTTGTGCTTAATTGGACTTCTAATACTCCCTCCGTCCCTCAAACATCTTCCTTTCTTTGAAGCAGTGCTGACCAGAAACTGTAAAATAGTTGAAGTTATGGCTCGATAAATATTCTATCAATATCAACTATGCAAATCTGCTGCTTTTACTCTTGAGAGTCAAGGACCATGTCATTTTTAATTTGATGGTATTGTTGATATTTAGAACTTATGAAGTTCGATGAGTTCTCCATATATGGACGAATATTCCTACTAAGAGTCTGGTTCTTGTTGTTAGGCCAGTATGCCTGATATTCGTAGGTTTAATTATCAAGAAATAAGGCAAGGGGAGCCATATGTGTGTTTGTTGATGTAAATGATGTAATTTCAATAATTGTTCACAGGACTAATAAGTTTTTCTAAAAAGGCACACGATCCAGACTGCTATAAATAAGTTTAAAGCTAGTTTTTTGTGCTCTGGAGCATAGTTATTAATCGCGCATCGCGCACGATCGCGCAAACCTGTCCTAGGGTGATCGCGCATCGCGAATCGCGCGCTATTTGAATATATTGCGCAGAAATAGATAAAAACATAATATATATCATAATCATAGTAAAACCATGCATAATATGTCTAGTTAATAAAAAATAAAGTCATAAGAGGAGACAAGAGGAGAGGAAGAACTATGAGAGGAAGAAGGTTGATGAACCGTGAGAGAGAGACAGAGACTGCCGTGAGAGAGAGAGGCAGACTGCCGTGAGAGAAATAAAAGAAATCTTCTGCGTTGGAAAGTCTAAAGACTCTAAGTAATTAAGTATATAGAATAAAACTTAAAACCCTAATTAAATATCACTTATTGCCTTATGGCCGTTCAAAACTCTGCACCCTAATAAGTAATAACCCTAATTAAGCCTAATTAAGAAAAGCCCATGCAATAAAAGTGAGGCCCATGCATGCAATTGACTGATTTCAAGGCATCAGAGGAATCGCGCGCGCTACCGGCGCGATGCGCGAATAGCGCGCGCTATCATGAATAAGCCAAGTTATAGCGGTGCAGCGCGATGGAGGTGCGCGACGCACCGCGACGCGCGATCGCGCGCGCTACCTGCGCGATTCATAACTATGCTCTGGAGCAAGGATGTCATGAATTTATTCCTCATGTATGACATCTGATTGACTGATTCTTGGACTATGCATCATTGATTTAGTTGCTTTTCAGGCTTTCATTATTCAATTATTTTTACTTAAGATTAATATTTTTCTTGTTCATTGCACATATAGAGCTTTATATTTTTCTAGTCCCTTTCTGACCAGTTATGTGATAATTGGTCCTTTCCAGCTCTCTTTCCGAGTTTGGAGTTTTGGGGTTTGAATTAGGCTATTCAATGGAAAATCCCAATTCTCTGGTACTATGGGAAGCCCAGTTTGGTGATTTTTCCAATGGAGCTCAGGTGATGTTTGACCAATTTGTGAGCAGTGGAGAGGCCAAATGGCTGCGTCAAACTGGACTAGTTGTTCTTCTACCTCATGGGTATGATGGTCAAGGTCCAGAACACTCAAGTGCAAGATTAGAACGATTCCTTCAGGTATTGCTATTTTTCTTCATTATATTCTGCTCATTCCATGTAATTAATCTTGTATTTGCATTTACATGTGAATATAGGAAAATTTTAACAGGTGGATAGGCCAATTTCTTCTGTTTGTAGTTTCTTCCTTTTAATGTTGGTTGTCTTAATGATGCCTAACGATTTCTCCTTTTGAACATAGTAGAATAAAAAGAGGAGTGTTCCACAACACCAGAGAATAATGGCTTTGAATCCCTGAATCTTTTTATTGTTCACTAGCCCATTGATTGATGTGGCTATTCTGAGTCTCCTGACATAAGTTGCTTGTTCGCTTCTTAGTAATAGAATTCTTGATCTTTTCTGCGAGCTCCTCAGACGAATGTAAGGGACCTCAATTTATTGATGAAAATGAGGCAGTCATGTCTGTGTGCTTTCTCTTTTGAATTTTGGGATAGATTTTGGGAGTTTAGGCTGGGGACAAGACAATATGGTGCCAAAGTAAAACCAAAGAAGCTAAATAAATGTGGACCTATGAAGACTAAGACCCCTTGAAGAATTTTCTCTCCTTCGTAATAGATTCTTGATCTTTTCTGCGCACTCAAACTAATGTAAGGGACCTCATTTTGTTGATGAAAATGAGGCAGTCATTAGCTTGTCTGTGTGCTTTTCCCTTTTGGATTTTGGGATGGATTTTGGGTGTTTAGGCTGGGGACAAGACAATATGGCGCCAAAGTAAAACCAAAGAAGCTAAATAACTGACTATGAAGAATATGACCCCTTGAAGAATTTTCTATCCTATTTGACTTCTTAAATACCCAATCATCATCTTCAGCTATGTTACATTTGTCCATTTTGCTGTGTCAACTTCTGACATGACTTGGCTAGTCGCTTTACAGTCTTTGACATTTGATACTCAATAACTCAACTATAGACTACGGGTGTGTTTGCTTTTATCCCTCTATAACAAAATTTTATGCCTTTAAATGTTTGCTTTCTTATCCCATATTTTACATGAACACCATTTTTCCTTCCTTATTTTCACTTCAAGGAGGGATAATATTTTGGTGTGATAATATTATCCCTCCTTGAAGTGAAAATAAGGAAGGAAAAATGGTGTTTGTGTAAAATGTGGGATAAGAAAGCAAACATTAAAGGCATAAATTTTTGTTATCCCTCCATTTAGAGGGATAAAAAGCAAACACACCCTACATATTTCCAGAATTTATCCTGTATGTTGTTTTTCCATGGATGTGGAAATTGAGCTTTTATGTTGTATTGCAGATGAGTGATGATCATCCCTTTGTCATACCTGAAATGGAATCAACCCTCAGGAAACAGATTCAGGAATGCAACTGGCAGGTGGTGAATGTAACTACACCTGCAAATTATTTCCACGTTCTGCGGCGGCAAGTAAGTAGATTTAACTAAAGATCCATGCTATTAGAGAAGTTGCATTCTCTGATTCTATATTTTTGGGATTGCAGATACATAGGGAATTCCGTAAACCTCTCATTGTGATGTCACCAAAGAACTTGCTACGTCACAAGGACTGCAAATCTAATTTATCTGAGTTTGATGATGTCCAAGGCCACCCAGGTTTTGACAAACAAGGAACCAGATTTAAACGCCTAATTAAGGACCAAAGTGTTCACTCGGATCTTGAAGAGGGCATAAGACGCCTGGTTCTTTGCTCCGGAAAGGTATGAAGTTATACTTCTTGTGTAGTAGATCACTGGCTGATCACTTTATGCCTGTTACTTTTTATCTTCCTTTTTCTTCATAATTCCATATTGTACTCTTGTTTGCAGGTGTATTATGAGCTTGATGAAGAGAGGAAAAAGGTCGGTGCAAAGGACGTGGCAATCTGTAGGGTGGAGCAGCTTTGTCCCTTCCCATACGACCTCGTCCAACGTGAACTCAAGAGATATCCAAGTATGTCTGAAATATAGTACTTTGTTATCTACAGTTTGATATGCTAAATTTTAAGTGCGACTGCATAATTTCATCTGACCAAATGGAGTAATCGAGATCGACTAAAATTTGTGCGATTCTTTCAGATGCGGAGGTTGTTTGGTGCCAGGAAGAGCCAATGAACATGGGGGCATACAGCTACATCGCACCTCGTCTTGGCACTACAATGAAAGCTGCAAACAGAGGTAATGTGGACGACATCAAGTACGTAGGCCGTGCTCCATCTGCCGCCACTGCTACCGGCTTTTACCAAGTTCACACTAAAGAGCAGACCGAAATAGTCCAGAAAGCCGTGCAGCCTGATCCCATCGATTGATGCGATGTTTATGTGTTTAGACAACGAGTTTTGTGGAAATAAGGCGATGTTTTATCATCGACGGAGGACTTTCTATATGAGTCACTAATGCCTTTTTTTGTTTCATTTTCACATGCTATTGACATTTTTGCAAGAGATGCGTTGGAGAAAGAATGTTGGAGATAACAAGAGTTTCGCCCTACAGCATTCAAACGTTTCTTTTCGACACGGATGCTGTCGACAAAACTTTGGTTTGTTTTTATTAATTTGTCACCACACACACACACATACATACACAAACGAAAGAGTTTCTTACAAGAGTAGAGAATGTATAAATCTACCTCTCTAGTTCAAGTTTTGGTAGTTAATCATCTGAGTTCATCTAATGATTTGGTTGTGAAAACTGCAGAAAATGCTTACTTTTCACAGTTGCCTTTTGTTGGAATAAATTTTTGTATACTGCACTTTCGGTGATTTTTACAATACTGATGATATTTTCTTCTCTTATTTTTTTCCCTCTCATAGTTTTTTGTTTTTGCACTTGTCTAGCGTAACATCCGTTGCAGTTTTTTTTTTCCCTTTTCTAATCGTTGATCCTCTCACCTTCGAAAACCAACACGCATAAGAGACAAATCAAAGCTGATTAAATAGGCAACGAATCAAAAAATAAAATAAAGTAAAGACTGAGCTAATTAAATATAGGTAATGATGAGTAGGATTCTTGCTACTTTATCCCAGTCACATCGATGTAACATCGAATCAAATACTATTAACATCGATAAGAGCTTCTAGAGGATACGAAGAATCCACGTTAATTATAGATAATGAATATGACGGCGAAAAAGGGTTATGAAGCATTACATCTTGCTCCCTCCGTCCACAAAAAAAAAGTCCTATTTCACCTCTTTTTTTGTCCACGAAAAAAAATCTTGTTTCACTTTTATATAATTTTACCCTTATTTGACTTTCATATTTACTTTATTTGTCATTCATGGACCCACCACAATAACTAATAAACAATCTATTTACTTCTTTAATTAAATCATAATCTATTTCCTTAATTAAAATCCTTCCCCCTTTTCTGATTAAATCAAACGTGCCTTTCACTTTCTTTCATTTCTTTGGAACCCTAGTTTTTCAACTGCACTTGCGCCACCTCTCTCCGGCGAGGGTTACGCCTCTTTCCAGCGAGGCCGCCCCTTCTAATGGCTTGAGTCGGTGACCATTGATGGCCTAAGTAGGTGGCGAAAGAGAATTTGGCGGTGGCAGCGGGATTTTAGAGAGAGGAGCACGACATCGGGTAGCGTGGCATCGCCTCTCTTCTCCGGCGAGGAACGCCACCACCAACCGCCTCTCTCCCCTCTGAGCTCGAAACCCTAAGGCACTGCCTCCCTCTTAGCCTAAAACCGTAAGGTAAGGTGTCGTCTCCCTCAAATCGCCACCTCCCTCTGAGCCCAAAATCCTAAGGTGGCGCCTCCCTTTGATTTTCGGAGATGAATCGGCAAATAGACAAATTGATTCACAGTCGCCGCCTCTTTATGACTCGCCGCCTCTGTTCCTTTTTTTCGATTTTAGGTGGTTAATCTATTTATGTGGTGGTGAATCTGTTCTTTTTTTCGACTTCTTGTGGTGGTTGAAATGTTGGTTTTGTGAAGGGGGGCTGGTGATGCCATATTTTTGTGATGTCTGTGATGCTATGGCTGAATCTGTTGTCTTGATTTGAAATTGCATGAAACTGCAATTGATGATGTGATGCCTTGCCTTGGTCTGTCGTCTGAGTTGGTTGATGAATTTTTGTGATGTATGTGATGCTATGGCTTAATCTGTTGGATCAGAACATGAAACTGCATTTGATGCTTTGCCTTTGGTTTGTGTCGCCCTGTGATGACAATTGAGGTCTGAGGGTTCCTAATCTTTTTTTGATGAATGAATTCAGGTTTCATTCGAGAAATGGTGATTGAATGATGGTGTTTCCAAGCTGTTAGAAGTTCAAAACTTAATTTGGGATTAAGAATTTAAAAAATTTCATTAACACTACCCCTATAAATTTACATCTACTCCTCTTACACATACTTTAACAACTTTCTTAAAACCCGTGCCGAACTTCAAATGGGACTCTTTTTGGTGGACGGAGGGAGTGAAAAAATCAAGAATCTGGAGGGTAAAGTATCAATAGTGCTTCTCCGTCCCAACAAATTTGGGTTGTATTCTTTATCGGGCCGTCCTAATGAAGTTAAATCTTATTCTCTCCGTCCTAATATTGTTGGCTACATTTTTTCGACACAGAGATTAAGAAATAAATAATTAGTGGAGATTGAGTGTGGACCCCTATAATTTGATGTATTTTTTAAACTTAATTAATTTGTTAATTTCAACCAACTTTGCCACCACTTTTTTCACTTTTTCTAATTTTAATTTATTTTATTTTTTTCTTTTTTCGCCTGATTTTAATTTATTTCATTTTTTTCTTCTTCTTTTCAGTTGTTTTATATGGTAGCTGTTTTTTTTTTTTCCGATTGTTTTTCAGTATGCAACAACTTTTTATACTTCAACTTGCAAACATTAATTAATTTGAACAAATCAACCAATAAAAACAATTTAGTTTCTATAAACAAATCAGTAATTCAGTTTCTATAATTAACTTGAACAAATCAACCGGAGGCGGCGAAGAAGCTGGAGAGGCGGCGATAGCTTCGCCTGCAGCGGGGTAGCCCTGGGTATGATGTCTTTTCCCAAGAAAAGGCGGATCGAACACCAATCTCCGCCGCATCGACGGAGACTCGACGATAGGACGCTGCTCAGAGAGGTGACGGGCTCCGGTGAAGCGGCAAGTCAACAGAGGCGGCGGGGTGAAAGGGGGAGCCCTCACTGCACAATCTTCGCCGAATGAACGGAGAATCGATAGAGAGAGGTCCGGCCAACAGGACGCCGCTCAGAGAGGCGACAGGCTCCGGCGAAGCCTGCTTGTCAGAGAAGAATGTGTTGTTCGTCATCGCGGAGGAAAAAGATCGGAATTTATCCTTAATTGGTGAATCAAAGGGTGAAAACCCTAGATTCACAGAGGTAATTGACGATTGACGGCGATTGAACGACAATTCAGGCAATTCAACGGTGAGAGAGAGATCGCCGAAGGGTGTCGGCTAGGGTTGGACGAATGTGTGAGAGAGAGAGCCGAAGGGTTGCGACTAGGGTTGAGGTGAAATGATAAGAATTTCGATAGGTTTAAGTAGGTATAATTACAGTTTATTTAGTGAGTTAATTAGGGGTTTTAATTAAGTCTAATTTATCCTTATTTTAGAAAGTGGCCAAGAATAATGGGACAAACTAAAAAGAAAATGTGGCCAACAATATTGGGACGGGGGTATCTCTTTTTGAAATAAATTAAAGCTATTAATTATACTTTATTTTCTTAAACACATTATTATTTCTTTTGTTTTAGGGTTAAGTATCAAATCCACCCCTAACATAGAGGCCTTTATCACGTATAAATCTCTATACTCACTTTGGTTCAACTAAACCCCTAAAATCTTAAATTTGGTTCAATTACACCTTCTGCCCTAACGTTCGGTTAACACCGTTAAGTATTTTATTTTTTTTTATTTCATTGGTGGTAGGACCCGCGCTTTCTTTTTCACCAAGCTCGCCGAAAATACATCTTGAATCTTGAAATCGCCGGAAACACCAATTTGACCGGCGCGCACACACTATAAAGAAATGAAGAGTGGTATACGTGGTACACACTATATTTTGGGACAGAGGATCCTATTTGCCCTAAGGAGATGCCAAACTGACGTGGGATTTTCCGTTCAAACCACCAACGAAATCGAGGGATCTGGATCTTTGGGAAATTTGGGGTTTTGATTCATGAGAGCTGCAGTGGGATTTGAGAGATAAAAATATATTGATTTCTGCAGGAGCTATGATGTTGGATTTCAACAATCAATTGGGAGAGAGCATCGAAAAATCATAAGATTAGAAAAGGTAGTAAATCTGGGTTTTTGCTCGATTTTAATTTTTTTTCTTTTTTCAAAATTTTTCCCGGAGGAGCACTGGAAGATCGTGGTGGTGGAGCTCTCCAACAACTTGATCCAAGCGAGTTGGCGCCGCGACGAGGCTGTTCTTGAGGCTTCGAAGCTCAAGCACTCCATGACCGAGCTTGAGAAGAAGCTCAAATAAGCTCGAAATCTACTGCCACAAAGTGGGCGATCAGTCGAAGGTGATCGAGCATTTCCTTGTTTCCGGCAATTTCAAGATTCAACATGTGTTTTCAGCGTGTTTCTGGCGAGTTTGGTGAAGAAGAAGAAGAAAGCGTGGGTCCCACCACCGATGAAATAAAAAAAAGTTAAAATACTTAACGGTGTTAAACAGCCGTTTGGGCAGATGGGGTAATTGCACCAAATTAACGACTTCGGGGGTTTAGTTGAACCAAAGTCGAGTATAGAGATCTATACGTGATAGAGGCCTCTATGTTAGTGGTGAATTTGATACTTAACTCTTTATTTTATTTTTTTCATTTCACTTTTTCACTGAACACTAGCTCCTTAAATATTGTGCTCAAAAAAATGTCTCAACTTCGTTGGGACAGAGTGAGTATGAAATACTCTCTTCGTTTCATTTATAATAACACCCCATCCTTTTTAGTGTGTCCCATTCATAATTACACTTTTTAAAAATAATACATGGTCTCTATCTACTTACACTTTTAATATTTTATTCTTAATCTTTGTGTACAAAATACATGTACCGTTATAAGTGGAGGGAGTTATAAACATTAAAATTTTAACCACAAATGCAAAATGGTTACAAATAGTAGTAATACTCTACGTCTCCTTCCCGTATGGCAAAACTAGTTGCGATCATGTCCTTGACAAAAAACAAAAACAAAAAGCAAACAAAACAAAACACCAACGATGTTCATTATACATATCTCACTATAAATTAGAAATGGAGTTCCAAAAAGAATGCTAGAGTTTCTGGGGCTGAGCATTTTAAAACAAAAAAGCAGTAAACAATAGAGATAGATGAAAATAATGCACATCTGCCTAAATCAATAACTCAACTGCCAACATTTTGTGTTTGGAACTACACAGCTAGTGAGATCACAGTCACAATAAGAAGCAGCAGCAAACATGCATCCAACAACAAATCACAATCTAACTTCAACACAATAGCAAGAGACAGCTTCATACCAAACACTGCATTTAACCACTAAGCCTATCACTAACAGAAAGATTCTCCTATTAACTTCACCAAAAAAATTAGCATGGTTTCGCATATATATCACAATGAAGCCAAACAAAATGAATAGCAGCAGCAAAGTGGAATGGAGTGCTTTCTACTTCTGCACTTCCAGCCATCTGATGAGGTCGGATTCCTTTGGTTGGGAAATAATCTCGTCAAATATATTCTTGAAGTTTTCAAGATTAAGCATGGCTTCCAAAAGCTTGTCTTCCGCGACTGTCTTTTCACTCTGTCCTTCACCAAGAGAGAACAGCCACCGTGATATGCGGTCTTTGCGATTCTGCAGTGCATATTGCCTGATCTCAATGTCAGATGTAAATAGGCGATATACATACACGACTTTCTTCTGTCCAAGCCTGTAAGCCCTGCAGATTGCTTGCTTTTCCACTGAAGGATTCCACACAGTATCCAGTAGCACAACTCTGGAAGCCCCTGTCAGATTAATACCCTCCGAGCAAGCTCTCTCCGATGCAAGAAGCACCTTCGCCTCACTCGTTTCATCATTGAAGCAAGATATGGATTCTTGGCGTTTCCTCTCATCCAGCTGTCCATCCATGTATAGCACTTCCCTTCCTTCATTCCAAGAGAAAATGGACTCAAGCTGCTCTTTGATGAAGGTAAGAGAGTCTATGAACTGGCTGAAGACCAGCACCCTCTCACCGAGTGCATCAGCAAAATGTATAAGCTTAAAAAGAAACCTTGCCTTCACGCCTGCATCAATATCCGTTGTGATCTCTTCTTTTCTAGTGGAGTACCTCTCCGTTACTGCTTTTATTGAAGGGTGAACGGAGACTAGGGATACCATCCGAATCCTATGAAATATTATCATCTCTTTGCAAGCACTTTTCAGCAGTGTCTGTTGAGACTTGGTTGGATGCAAGAACACTAGTGTGTGCCTCAATCCAGGAAGGCTTTCCTCTAGCACAGTTCCCTTGTGCACATGAATATATGGTTTGAGCTTGTCCTTCAGCTCCAACACGCTACCCCTTTTTATGCCAGATGAGCTACCGTAATTATTCTTCCATGCTCTGTCCGCATCTACAAACTTTGGATCAACCACGCAGAGAGTATTGTATAGCTCCTTGAGATTGTTTTGGAATGGAGTGCCTGACAAGATTATACGTCGCTGAGTCGAAACTTTTGCCAAGACCTGCCATATCTGACTCTTGTCATTACGAGGCGTGTGCCCTTCATCAAGCACTAAAAGGCCTGGCCTTTGAAGAAGCACCTCCCTAATCTTCTCATGTTGCTCTCTTTTCCCATTTCTTTCTCCAGTAAGCCTCTCAAACAGTTGGTAGCCGACCCCTAAAATGCTACCACCTCTCGCCCAGGTATACAATTTCAGCAGGCGAATGCAGTCTTGCTTCAAGTTTCCACTCCCAGCTCGCTCAAGAAGTTCACCAGCAACTGCGTTTTCATTCCCGGATAGCTCTTTCTTGTTTAGATTGTGAAACACTACGTTGAAGTTCCACTTCTTGAACTCGGCCTCCCATGTCAGAAGCATGCCTCGAGGAGCTATGATCATGGGGCAACAGGTCGGATACAGCTTCAGAAAAGTCTGCAGGAACACTATTGTGAGACGCGTTTTGCCAGTGCCAGGGGCATGTGAGATTATGCACCCCCTTGCATCATCAGCAAGCGTCTGCTTCAGTTTCTCGATTATGGTGTCTCCTGCTATGTTTCTCCATATGAACTCAAAGCCCTCCCGCTGATGAGGGTACAGCTCTTTCTTGACACCCGGGACTAAATCCCATACTGTGCTTTTCGTGCAACTTGCTGAATCGGGAGCACTGGAAGCAGGACCCTCAAACTGAATTTCATTATAGTAAGAGCTCGAGAACTCATCGTGGTAATACCTCCTGTCTCGCCTCTCCCAAGATGGTACGTGCTGCATGAGATGAGGAGCATCGTGTAATGAGATGAGATGATGATGTTAAGAATGATGGCGTCATAGAAAGAACAGCGCGTATCAAGACAATGCACATAACATGAAGCAATCCACAACAATGATAATGACAATATAAAGCATGATACCATCATTAATTAACTCTCAAGCATTCCATCTCTAAACATATCACATAAACTGCATCATCTTTCCCTAATTATGATCATGATCATGATCATCATCAACAATCATATTTATACCATTGTATTACACTCAGCTGCTCCCAATAATGGTAATAAGCAAAAACACTGCAAACAATTGGGAGCCACAAAGAAAAGCTTATGTTCAAAATAAGAATATTATGAGCAGCATCACCATGTTAACAAGATAGCACAAATATTACTAAATGTTAACATAACATCACTTACAAAATCTGGTAAGACATGTTTTATGTCCATGATCACAGTATGACAGTATTTGCAAACAATCCCTATCTGCTCATCAAGAATAGCATGATGATTCCCACGGCGGCAACATGCTGCTGGGCTTTCATCAATCTCCTCGGTGGTCTTCAGATCATCCTTTTCCATCTGAAAAATTAGTACACAAGTTTTAGAACATACTTGAAACGAATTAACTTAAGGCCAGACTAACATTGAAAACATACTGTATAAAGATGAGCACAATCAGCTTCAATTTCACGCCATCCCAACTCTAAATCACGAAAGAGTGAATCTATGTGCTCCTCCCATTCTGATTTCTCCGGGGGAGGCATCACCTCGTCCTCGAATCTGAACCTTAGAGGAAGGGCATTTTCAGGCAGAGCATTCTCGTCGATGTTATATTGTTTGTCCTTGAATGCATTCATGGAGTCGACCAAAATCTTGATGAAGTCGAGATCTCTTGGAGAATGAGACCTTCTCTTGCCCAACATTATCTTCTCCACCGAGCAGTGTTGACCCTTCATCTTCATCCGTGTATAGAAACACTCGTCCTCATCATTCACCTTCTCCTTCTCCTTCTCCTTTTCCTTTTCCTTTTCCTTTTCCCTCTCCCTCTCATCATCTGTTTCTAGGCCAGCTCCACCTTCTCTGTCCGTAGTCATCCTTCTCCTTGTCTTCTCCTTCTCCCTCTCCCTCTCATCATCTGTTTCTAGGCCAGTTCCACCTTCTCTCTCCATAGTCATCCTTCTCCTTATCTTCCTACTCCTTAAGGGCTTCTCATTGACATTTCCTGTGAGTATTTCACAATCTGGTTCATGCTCATTAGACCTTGTTTGCTCAATCTCACCATCCTTTTCTCCACCACTATCTGTAGAAGTACACTTATTCTTGTCAATTTTGGGAAGCTTCTCTTTCACCTTCTCCTTCTCCCTTTCCCTCTCCCTCTCCCTCTCATCATCTGTTTCAAGGTCAGCTTCACCTTCTCTCTCCATGTTCATCCTTCTCCTGGTCTTCCTATACCTGAAGAGCTTCTCATTGACATTTCCTATGGATATTTCACTATCTGTTTCATGCTCATTACACCTTTTTTGATCAATTTCGCCGTCCTTTTCTTCTCCTAGCTTGGTTCCACTCTCTCTCATCCTCTCACTCTCTCCATGAGTGTCACCACTTGTCTTGCCTTCTCCCCTCTCATAATCCTCATCATCATAATCCTCATCATCATAATCATCATCCTCATCATCGTCGTCACCACCACCACCACCACCACCACCACCATCATCAGCACTACTCGAAGTCTCTTCACTGCTCTTACTGAACGTCCCAACTCCATCATCATCATTATCATCACTACTCGAAATCTCAATGGGATCATCCTCACCGCTCTTACTTAACGTCTCAACTCCACCAGCATTCCTCAAGATTTCAATACTACAACTATGAGGCTCTGCATCATCAGTGAGCTGAGCACATATGCCTCTCCCACTGCCACCACTGTGTTGTTCTTTCTCCCTCTTCAACTCCTCATGACACTGTTTGTAATATTCATCCCACTGACTCCTAGTTCTTCTTCTCCTCTCCATTTTCTTTCCCTTCATCTCAACAAATTACTACAAACCACAAAAGGAAAAGAAAACAAACCTAGTAGGTGGAGTGGCGATCCCCATTAATTAGTCGAGAGAGAGAGAGAGAGAGAGAATAAAGAGGCGAGTTGAAAGGATTGCAGGAAAGGTAGGTGACGTCATGATTGAAGTGCATTGGCATTGCTCAAATGTCATTTGTCCAAACCAAGACAGTATATATGCCATTACAGAGCGTCGTCTTTGGATTCTCCAACACGATATGCCTTTTCCTTTTTTGTCTCAGACAAACAAATTTTTTGACCGTTACAATTTGTAATTGAAATTTTATTTCTTGTTTTCTTGTACAATTCACATTTTCAAACAAAAAAAATAATTCCTCCCCCGCCCCAACTGAAAGTGATATGTACTCCCTCCATCCCACTCCAAATGTCTCACTTTCCATAATGGAGTGTCTCATACCTTTTTTGGTAATACACTCTCTCTCTATACTTAATATTTAAATAATTACCACCAACCCACTTTATTTACTTTATATCCACTTTATCTACTTTATACTCATTTCTTAATCTCCGTGCCCAAAAGTAAGGAGACATTTGGAGCGGGACGGAGGGAGTATTTTATTTTGAACTGTCCAAAAATTTTATGTTATTTATCCAAAAAAAAATGTTTTATAATTTTGATTCATTCACAAAATAATATATTCATTTCATTCTTTTTTTTTCTTTTACTAAATATACTTAAATAATTATAATCCTCAATATTCTCTTATTTACTAATACTGGTATGCTCATCCGTGCAATCACGGCGAAATCAAAATTAAATGGCATTTTAAATAAATAAATATAAATATTAAACATAATTAAATATAAATAAATACACAATATGTTTATAAATAAAATATCAATTACTCAGTAAAATCTCGAATTTAAAAACGTAATTTTCAACTAAGTATAAAGTGTAACAATAATTATAGTTATTAAATAATTTTAAATTATTTAATAATAATAATAATTAATCTACAAGTACATTATTATTATAGAGTATTCCACATAATAATAAATATATAAATATTTTCATACCAGACATAAATAAAAAATTTATAAAATTTTAACAAAGAGAAATAAAATAAAATATTTTAAATTTAAATAATTTATTCATTTTAAATTGATTTTTAATGATTTTTATACCATATTAAAATCTTATTACGAACTTAAACTTAAGATGCATATTGAATATTTATTCATAAATCAAATTTGTCAATATTATCATTATGGATTCTAGAATTCAATTAATTTAAATTTATAGTAATAAAAGTGAGACATTTATTGTGCTCAACACATTTAATTAATTTATTATAATTCAGGTTATTATTGAAATGAGTTTTTTTTTTTTGTATAAATATTAAGGGTGCATTTACTTTAATTGAAAAATGATAGATAGAAAAGATGAGATAATATTATCTCTTTTTTTTTTTTTCTATCATGTATTTTTACTAGAGATGAAAATATTGAAAAATATTTTCACATCATTACCTAAAGATATTCAATATTGAAGAGAAAATGAGTAAAAAGAAGTTGCCCGATAAGAATTCTATTCGAAGGAAATTTTCTATCATAATGGTAGTCTTTACCCTATTTGAAAGATAAAAATAAAAATATACCCACTATAAAAGAAATGTATAAAATGTACCATTTTTGGGATTGAAAGGACTAAGATATCCTTAAAACAAAAGGAAAATACCAAACAAATCCCCTTTCCCCAAATCCCCAAATCGCAGACACTATGTTCTCTCTCTCTCTCTCTCCACCGCGCCTCCGGCGCTTCCACGCCGCCGACGTCTATAATTGGTAGTGAATATATCTCTGCAACTTCAACATCAAACATAAAACGAAACAATTTTTAAATATTCATCTTCAAAACCCCCCCAAAGCTTCTTCAATTGGGGTTTTTTTTTTCGATTCGACCATAATCCGGTGGTTTGAAAGGTATATTGAGGTCTTCTATACATGAGTTACTGTTATTCAAAACTATTTTATGATTATGAACAACATTTTTGAATTGAGTTGATATATTTTGAAGATTCGTGTGTTTGTTCTATAGTGCTCGATTCGCGAATTTCGCTCAACATGCTCGACACTTAATGTCGAGCAATAGTTCAATTTGAACTATTGCTTACCTTGCTCGATAGTTCGATGCTTGACGCTTGACGCCTCCGCCTCGCTCGACAGTTCTTAGTTGCTCGACATGTGATGCTCGACACTCGACGCTCGATACTCGAGGTGTCGAGCAATAGTTCAATTTATTGTTCGACAGTTCAATTTGAACTATTGCTCGACACCTCGATACTCGACAGTTTAATGCTCGACGCTTCAGTGTCGAACAATGCGCGAATTACACATAAGGGTAAAAATGTCCTAAGTGGGTAGATTTTATTGTTTTGAAAAAAATGGGTATTGAAGCGTCGAGCAATGCGCGAATTACACATAAAGGTAAAAATGTCCTAAGTGGATAGATTTTATTATTTTGAAAAAAGTGGGTACATTTTATGTTTCATCTTTCAAAAAAGGTACTCCCTCCGTCTACTAATTCAATGCCTACTTTTCTTTTTGGTCCGTCCACCAACTCAGGGCCTATCTATTTTTAGTAAGTTTTTATTATATTTTAATTGGTGGGTCTCAATAATCAATACACTTTTTCTCCACTCAACTAATAAATAATACATTTTGTGGGTCTCTTTCTCCACTCAATCAATAAACAATACATTTTGTGGGCCCCTTTCTCCACTCAACTAATAAAAGTAAACTTTTTCTTAAAACCCGTATTTTTTCATGTAGGCCTTGAATTAGTGGACGAACGGAGTATATCCTATTTTACCTCTAAATATTATTGTGAAATAATGAAAAAAATGTGAAAATGTACTTTTTCACTTATTTTTCACCCCATGTAAAGGCACTCTAACGTAAATAAAGCTTCTCTAAAAAAAACGTAAATAAAGTTTAAAATATAGTAGTGGATAATTAAAGAAAAAATAAATAGACTTTTCGTGTAAGAATGAATCCCACGACGACGTCGTTTTAGGAAAGCCTCTACGCCCTATTCGTGCTCCCTCGAAATCAAATCCTCCTCTCCTTGGCTCCGCTGCCTGAACAAATCGACACGCAGCAAAACCGATGGCGTCAACGGTGAAGTACGTGCGCGTGCCGCCCAACTCGGTCAGCCTGGAGGAGGCGCGGCGGCGCGTATTCGAGTTCTTCAAGACCGCCTGCAGGTCCATCCCCACTATCATGGAGATTTACAACATCGATGACGTCGTTACCCCCACCCAGCTTCGCGCTATCGTCGCCTCCGAGATCCGCAAGAACGCTCACATCACAAACCCCAAGGTCCGATTAAATTTCTCTTCCTCTGCTGTATCTTCTATTTTCTGTTCGTGGATTAAGATCAATCAACATTTCTTCAGCTATGACATATCCGTTTGAATTTGGGGGAATCGATGGAGTTAGAGATACTGCCATTCAAATTTTATTAGGTTCGAAATTAATTCCTAGTACATTGTTCATATTCAAGGGGCGAATGTACTGGAACGATTATATTTAGGGGAAAGATATAATTATTTGGTTTATAATTTTTCTGTGCTGATTATTTGGAAATGCGTAAACCAAATATGTCTATTTCCTCAATTCCTCGAGAATTTTTACAAGTTCCGTTTTCCTTTGGGTATGTATCCATTTATAACAATCCATATACAATTTTTACAAATTTCGTTTTCCTGTGATGATAGGACCTAAAGTTGGTAGCTTTGAATCCTTGTTTCTAAATTTTGACTTCATACTGATATTGGGAACAAGAAGCTTCTATCAGATGGCAGAATTTTTGCATGGATTTTGCTTCAGCCACAAGCTTTTGGATTGAATAACTTTGTTGCTACTTGAAAAGGGCTGTTTGAAGAAATTATAGGAACTAGATAGTTCTAGGTTAAAAGAACTAGTGTTAGCATGGGAGATTGGATTCTGCTTAGAGAAGGATGTTTTGGAGGACTCGCACTGATGTGATATTTTGGCGGCTAATTATTTGTAGATCTCAAATCATTCCTTTCACTAAAACAATTACTGAACTTAAATATGCTGATGTCTGTCTTTACTCCGAGTTTGATAGTGGATACGGGACAGCTTGTATAAGGCTATAAGCATCAAGTGATAGGAAAGGAGTAGAAATCAAAGAGTTTTAAGGGATATAGTTTTGCGTTTGACATTACTTTAATTTAATTTTGGGTTATAACTACATAAGTTATTATGAGGATATACTGATATCGTGAAAATTGTAATATGATTTC
Source organism: Salvia miltiorrhiza (assembly GCF_028751815.1). NCBI lineage: Eukaryota > Viridiplantae > Streptophyta > Magnoliopsida > Lamiales > Lamiaceae > Salvia > Salvia miltiorrhiza. Next base: position 6,265,298 of record NC_080390.1, on the reverse strand, counting down.
TCTAGTTACTTGGTAGGATTTTTAACTTTGGCATAGCTACAGGGCTCCATCTACATATTGTTTCTCTACAATAAGCTGCTTGTCAGGATTCTTCCTGGTTTGCTTTGACAATTGTTTGAAGTATGAAATTCCTATTTCTTGCATGTCTTCATGTCTTAAGTGGTTGGTATATTATGTAGGGCCATGTTCTTAAATATTGTCAAGATCAAATCCTCTTTTCACTAGTGGATTGTGTCTCATAGGCACCCTTTCTATGAGTAATTGAGTCGCAAAACGAAGGGAAAAGTTTATAGTAACTTCTAGGGTCAGTCAGCATATTAGTTGATCAGATTTATTGTCTCTATACACTTCTAGGAGTGAAACAAACGAGCGCTGATTCTCATCACTCTTTACGAACAATATACAGGTCATTGATATGCTGCTCTTCAAGGGTACAGAAGAGTTGAGTAACATCGTGGAGCATGCAAAGCAGCGGCACCACATTCTCGGCCAATATGTTTTGGGTCGTCCAGAAATTACCCCAGACACCGGAACCAAGGATCAGGGATCCGAGTACTTGAAAAACTTCTTCAGAAGCAACTACTTTTGAATCTCATTTCCTTATTAATATTATGCCTTGGAAGAATAAGTGTTGGATGAGAATTGGGCTCCGTGCGCGTTGGAGAAACGGGCCTCTTCCTTTTCCGTTTCTCGAAACTCGCGAGCTCTTAGATTTGTTGACATTGGTGTTACATCGAACTAGTTGTTTCATTTGTGAGCGAACTTGATCTTCCATTGCCAAATGGTGCTACAGAAATATGGTGATCATATGCTTCTCTGAGAAAAAAAGAAGATTTCGGTGGCATGTGGCTGGATGATATAAATAATTTCACCTAAGTTTTTGAATTTGTAATCTTCTTGTCATTGAAGTGCAGTATATAGCATTATAATTTCTCATCGAGAAATGCTTTTCAAGTTTGAAAGAATCGATTTTTCTTGCTGATCGACATGTAGCTAGAGGCTAGAGCATTCTCTGAGATCGTAGAGGGAACTGGGTAGGGGGGATTTTCTTTTTCTTTTTTTATATATATTCATATTCATAAATCTGATACCAAATCTTCAGATTTTTGCTATGATAATTTACTTGCCTTGATAGTGAGAATTCTAGAAGGCTATAGTAAAAGCATAAAAGGGATCTCCGATGCCACTTGTATTGTATAGATTCATAAACGTATAGCTTTTTCACCGACCTATTTGACTCATGAGACTTTTTCATCAATATTTTCTTCCTATGTTTTATTTTTTTTCTAGGAACATGACAAAACTTCTATCAAAAATAGTTTCTGGATTTAAATATAGGTAAGAGTAATTAGTAATAAGGCGGCTATAAGAACAAGTATATCACAAATAATATTACTCCCTCTGTTCACAAAAATATGTTGTTTAATTTGGCAGCACATCCATCGGAGCATATGTATACATAACAGAAGAGAGAAAAGCAAAGATTTTTATTTATTTTTTATTAGAGAGAGAGATAAGGAAAGATTTAGGAAACGTAGTTGTCCAATAATATTTGAACAAATCTTATAAAAAGAGACGTAAAATTGTCAATGAGTATATAGTCTCGGGCTTAATTGCCCCAGCAGCCACCATATATTCCACACTACATTCCATGCACCCAATTCTAACCTCTAGTTTTTTCCCACCACACCCTCTTTGTCGTATAAAACTTTTACATACAATATATACCAAATTCATAGTATTGGACTTGTGCCCAAGAGACAAAAATGTATATTTTTAAACTTACCCAAGTAGGGAGTGTTTGATAGATAAAAATACTCATCCATCCCTCGATTCTTTACACTTTTAAGAATGACACGAGTTTTAATAAAATAGTTAAATATATTGTGAGTGAAATAACGAACTCATTTTTATTATAATGTTAAAGTGATTAAAATTGGATAAGGGTAAGTAATTTTTTTTAAGACAGAAAGGGTAAAAAATTGGGAAACGGAGGGAATAATATAGATAATTATTATTTATTAAAATAAATTAAAATTTTGAAATATTTTAAGACACTTGATAAGTTTTATAATTTAAAGTAGCATGTTCGATTCATATTTCACTGAAAATGGATATAAGAGAAACCCTAATGACGAAGTTAATTAGAAATACTCATTTATGTTTATTATGAATCTAGAGGAGAATCGAGCATTATAGTTCAATGATATTCCTCCACTTTATAAAGACGAGTGATCAGGGTGCGATATCAATCTCCATATCCCTCGACTAAGAGAATTGCAGTGGCGGATCCAGGATTTTTAAATTGGGGATGCAAAAAATAATCTTATAAACACTAGTGGAGCTAGGATTTTTTTGAGGGAGTTGAACTTCTACGGGGGTTCGGGGGCGGTAGCCCCCGAGATTTTTTTTTGAGGCCTTCGATACATTTTAGACATTTTTTTTTACTAAAATACAAATATAATAGTAATAACTTTGCATTTCAAATGCAAAATGTATACTTTCAACTTTTTTGTTTAATTAAGAATTGAGGTAATTGATTGATTAAATGATGGGCTTGATCAAAAGAATGAAAAAGAAAGAGATGGTGAGCTCTCTTTTTAGTTGGGTCAATGGAATTTAGGATTTTAAAAACTGAATTTCTCTTTTATTTTGGATTAAAACTTTTAATTGGGGGTGCAAAAACTAAATCTAAAATAATTTATATATGAATATTAATACTAGTAAAAAAATTTTTTTTTTTTTGGGGATGCAACTGCACCCCCATGTTCCATGGTGGATCCGCCCCTGGAGAATTGAATATAGAACACCCCTCAGTATTCACTTTATTTTATAAATTATATAATTGAGTATATGGAAGAATTACCTGATCAAATAAATTTAAAATTAATTAATCCATCGTTCTAATAATAGATCAATTTATACTATTTTTTATCTATCTATATATCATACTCTCTCCGTCCAGTAATAGTATGTGTATCCTTATCCAACACAGGCTTCGATAAATATTATGTGAGCGTATTATGAGTGAAGAAATGAACTACTCCCTCCGTCCCACTATAAGTGGCTCAAAATTTTTCGGCACAAAAATTAAGGAGAATGTGTAAATTGATTAAAAGTGGTAGGACCTATATTTTTTAACGGTTAAATATTTTCATTTATGGAAACATGTCACTTTTAATGGGACGACTCAAAATGAAATACATGTAACTTATAGTGGGACGGGGGAAATTAAATAACTTTTGTTATAGTGTTATGATAATAAAAAATAAAGGATTTGAGGTGGGCCATATGTTGCAAAATTATAAATAAATTTAGAAAATGAGGATATAATAATTTAAAGGTTAATATTGACAAGTGAAATATGTATAGTACATTTTTACGAGAACCTAATATTCCAATATAATTTAAAAAAAGCAGCTAAATAGATGTGTAAGCAATAATAGGGAGCAGCAAGAAGGAAAAAAACGGCAGTCACTGAAGGCTGCGGAGATACGATGGGTCAATTAATTATAAGCATCCTACAAAATCCAAACATTTCTATTCATAGTCGTTTCCTCCAACCTTCATATTTCCCCTTTCACCACATATGACATAACCTCAAACACTTTCTCCTTCCAAGAAACAACCCTTCTTCCTCTATATAAAAATGCCAGTTCCCACTTGCTCTCAAACACACACAACACACAATGGATCACAGAGGCCCCCCGCCGCCGCCGCAGTCGAGACATCACAAGGGAGCCAAGAAGCGCAAGGGCGCCGCCGCCGCCGCCGACGAATCGCTCAAAGTAGTCTACATCTCGAGCCCCATGAAGGTGAGGACCAGCGCCGCCCGGTTCCGGTCGCTGGTGCAGGAGCTCACCGGCAAGAACTCCGACATCGCGCCCTACATGGACTCCGACGGCGGCGCCCTCGTCGACTACCGTGACGAGGGCGGGATGCTGCTCCCCGACCGACCTCCATCCTCGTCGGTTTCTAATTCCGATGACACGTCCACGGCCTCTCTGCTGGGGGCCGTGGACAATGTCTTCGCCTCCCAATTCGGGGGGCTTTTTTCGTCGGAGTCGTTTTGCGACGACGTGTTAGGGAGCTATCACGACTTGATCATGTGATGCTCTTTTTTTCCTTTTCTTAGTAACAAAAAATTATATTAGTGTATTAATTATGTAGCTTATTGTTAGAAGGGATTGGGCATACGTGCTCTTTCCCCGTGGGTAAATATATATATATGAAAAGAGTAATGGATTTTCGCTTGCAAATAATTAAAATGTGGTTTTATGTATCTATTAGTTGGTGTTTAATTATGTTTGTAGATAATACTAATTTGGAGATTAATTAACTATACAGCCTATACAGACAAGTTGTAGAACCAAAACAAACACATCCTCATGAATTGATTGATATTTGGATTCATATTCAAGCAATAGCTCCAAATTTTATAAAACCGGACCTTAATTAGGATATTTGTATTTTTCAATAAAGTGCACAATATATTATTTCACTTCAAATTAATCAATCCTACACGATCATGCAAACTAAAGTGTTTGGCTGACCTTGTTTAATTATGAGCTCTTTAAGATATCTCACATACTCGCATATCCTCTCTTTGGTCACGAAAATAGGTCCTAAAGAAGTGTGATACAGATTTTAAGAAAGGTTAATTGTTTATTAGTGGGTAGAGAAAAAAATCCACACAAATTAAAAAAAAAAAAAAATAGAGAGAGGCCCCACAAATTTAAAGTGGTGGAGACAAAAAAAAAGATTAAGACATGTTTTCGTGAGCCAATGAAAATAACAAATTATGACCCATCTTCATAGACAAAAAGCCGTATTTAGTAAAATAAGATTTTAAATAATTTATAAGCAAGCTCCAAACAACTTATATAAAATTCATTGACTCTCTTATTTTTTTTTTATGCTCTTAGAGCATTGACATCGGTTGGCTCATCGCCCCGGCTCAAGTCGATTTTAGCGATAAGCCAACCGATGTTGTGCAGGCCGACTCGAGCTGCGGCTCATATGCCGAGCTAATCCGTTATTTTGTGCATGCGCATGCAATGCACGCAACACTTAAAAAAAATTTAATGGATATGAACTAGTAGGACGGACCACACCAATACAGGGCATTGGCTGATAAGTGATCCCGGATGTGAATAAGCCTACAATTAACTCAACTAATGTGAATGCTCTTATAAACCATTGTTAACTTAAAATATCAACTTTAATACGTCACATTATTTTCATTTCATATATATTAATATTCTTTCTATTATCTCTCTCACTATAAGTCACAATTCTCTTCAACTTTTATAAATTCAGTTATTAAAATACGTTGATAACTTATAAACTCCAATATAAACTCTAAAAACAATTGCAACTTATAAAATATTACAAAATGTCCAAAATTAAATTAGCCAAGCACCCGGCTCCTAAATAGCATCGTACAAATAAATACAACAACAGCAGTGACGTAAATGCAGTAAAAAGTGACAAGTACAAATATTTGTTTCCAAAACAGTAGTAGGAAATTTCATGTTGATCAATCTTGTTGCCTCTAGAAACAATAACAGAAGATACCAAGTGACTAAATTCAATTACTAGATTGGACCTAATTCAAATCAAAGTCGTCAGGTCAAATTTGTCTCATTTACTTTACAAATTCATTAATAAAGTATACAGTTTAGTTTTCTGGAACTTGTCGAATTCAACTATATATATCTTGTAGTTGAATATAGTTAATTCTATTCAAAGTAGCTGAATTTGGTTCTTCAAAATCAATGGAAGCTTCCCACCTCAAATGCAAACCATGGAAAAAGTTTTAAATATCTTTAGGGCCCATTCGTAATATTATTAAGCAATTAAATAGGAACGCCTAAATTTGGAATCTTCGCAAAACAATTAAAATTAAAAAAAACAAAATAAAATTGGAATGTGATGTACTCTACAACGATATAAATCCATAACCGCAAAAATAAAATAAATCCTGAATCTTCATATTTGACATATAGTCTTACCAAATTTTCTTTAAGCTTGGTTTCAGAATTAAACCAAAATCAAATTTACTACTTAAGTTTGGTTTTACCTAATTTTATTATAATTGTTTGTAACTCCTTTTCGACTAACTATTAACCATAGCGATTATTTTATTATTGAGATTTGTATTTATTTTAAATTTTATTGATATTATTGCTATTTTATTAGTTATGATCTATTATTCATTTTGAGTAAAGTATTATTTCTTTTTACACTACAAGAAAAGGCGGCGTTAACGACCGAATTTTCGGTCGTTAAGACCTTAAATTCGGTCGTTAAATTGGTTAACGACCGAATTTACGACCGTACAAGGGCGTCACAGCTTCGACCGTCGCGCGGCTTGTAACGACCGAACTCATTCGGTCGTTGTGTCTAACGACCGAAAATTCGATCGTTAATATCGTCGGGCATACGACCAAAGTGTGAAATTCAACGACCGAAATTCCGGTCGTTGAGTAACGACCGAAATGTTCGGTCGTTGATATTCCGGCATGACCAACCGGCCTTCCCCGCCGGCACTTCCAACGACCGAAAATTCGGTCGTTACGCAACGACCGGAATTTCAGTCGTTAAATACTGTTTATACAGTTATGAGCCCTTGCTTTGTCCCGTCCGGTTTTTTTGTAGCTACGACCGAATTTCGGTCGTTAGTTTTTTTTTTATTATTCAGATTATTAGTATACTATTATTATTATTATTTTCCATAACATAGCGATATATAAATGATTCATAATAATCGTAGTCCCAAATCATGAAAATACTAAAATTAAATAATCATACCATAACAAAGTAGAAAATCCTAAAAAATATCAACAAAAACAGAAATTCAGTATTCAAAGCATAAAAATCTACATCAAAACATAGTCAGCATAATCAAAGGTCCGGGTGAGTCTCATCAGAAGGGGTGGATGGTCGAAATCCTCGCATGAGCAACGCGATCTGGGACTGCATCTCCTGTATAGTCCTAGCCTGCTCCTCCTCTCTCTGTCTCCTGGCTTCTATCTCCTGCACTGCTGTGGTCAGAGCCCTCGCTGTGGTGTCAAGATCCTCCCTCAAAGTGGTAAACTCAGCCTTTGAAGGAGCATCGAAGTGTGAGGTGCTGGTGGAGGTGCTCGACTCGCCGCCGCCTGAAGTAAGCGCCTTCGACATCATCATACCTAATCCCATGATGCGCCCCTTCAGATCAGGAGTGACTACCTCTCGGAAGATGCGATCCACGTCGGCAGGTGTGACCTCTCCCTGTATCTCACGCAGCTCTGCCACTCGCCTCTCGACCTCCAACTACAATATAAAAAATGTTAGAACAGTTGTAAAATAGATTATTATAACAAAATAAATTAAATATTTGCAATTAACGTCATACCCCGTGCTGCGCAGGTCGTCCGGCGGTATACTGTCCATTCTTAAAATGGATACGTCGAAAGGTAGCCCAAGACGCCGCGTCAAGAGGGATATTGCTCTCCCGAGCCTTCAAAAACACGTTAAAGTAAAGTAACGATTTAATAGACATAAACCCATTGAAATAAAATTTAGGATGTAAAGTTACCAGATACTCAGCATGATCCAGAGCGCTACGCGACCCCCCATGATGGATAGCCATCCCTGTACCAACACCGCAAGGCTCCTTTCGGCGATTCCTAGACGCCTGTGCAGACCTTGCCTGAGTCTCAGGCAATGCCCAATAAGCCCTCCAAGCAGCCTCAACAATAGGATTGAGATAATCAATCTTCTTCTTGTGTAGTAGGAGGGTTTTCTTGCATGCAGAAATGTAATCCTTATATGCCACTCGAGCCTCTGAGATCCACGCCTTCTTAATTTGGTGTCTGGTATATTTATCTTGTTGCCAACAAAATGCTTTCTGTTTAAAGTTATTGAAAATAACAGTAAAATTAGTATTTGTGAGTGTTCATTTAGAATAAGACATAATTATATATATATTAGATGATTATACCTCAAATTCGTCGAAGTACACGTCCTTCATCTCTTCAGTTAAATTCTTCCAATTCGTGCCACTTTCATGTGGCATACCTTGGAAGCTATCAGTAGCCCTAGCCCGAATAGGTCCACTCGGCCTCAAAACACTTAGAAATTGGAAACTTAGATTAGAATTAATGTTTATTTAATTTGGAAGTAAATTGATATATATTATTAAACAGACCTGCCATGAAGATGCACCCATGTGCGCCCATCAGTAGCAACACCAGTCGGTATAGCCCCCGTGGGCGGCGTCACGGACACATCCGGATCGTCGGTCGAATGCGTAGATCCGGATCGGTCAGAAGTAGACATCTATATGATAATTTGAAGTGATTAATTCATTAGTTCCAATAAGGATTGTAGACTACATTAAATACATAAGTTGACAAATATATTTACTCAATCAGAATCAGAATTTGAAGACTCGGGTGAGTCTAAAAGAATGTCTTCATTGTTAATTTCATCATCTTCATCGTCATCTATCTCCACCTCGCCTCCAAGTGGGTGAATAATTGTTGGGATGTCATCTATAGTCGTTGGAGATATTCTGCCTATGACTTCCTCTTGAAACGGCAAAGATGTTGTTGGAATTTCAGTTGTGGAAACTTCAACAACTGGCCTTGCTTTCACTTTACAAGCAGCCAACCAATTCCTTCTATTGTTATTTTTACTAGAAAAAGAGGAATAATAAACTTGTATAGCTTGATCGGCAAGGATAAATGGTTCATATTTGGAATAACGACGATTTCTGTTGACTGAAACCAAATTGAAGTTAAGGTCAACTTCAGTTCCACTTCCAATCTCAGGGTCGAACCACTCACATTTGAACAATGTTGTTGTTTTCTTTGGCAGCCCAGGATATTCTAAAACAACAACCTCGGACAAACGACCATAATAATCCACTGATCCCTTAACGCACAATCCACTATTATCCGTTGATTTCTTGGAGCCATAAGCAACTGTATGAAATTTGAAGCCATTGACAAAATATCCTTGGTATGTAGAAACTCTTTGCAAAGGTCCCAATGACAAATGATGCAAAAAATAATTGAGTATTCGATTTCTTGGATTCGAGGCCTATTATTGAGACAAAATATTTAGTCAACAACAATTCAAGGAGGATTTTGAACCCTATTAACAAAGAGATAACTACATAAGATTTGAACCAAGATGAAAATTCATTCTCAAGAATCATTTGAAATTGGTTGGATGAAAGATGTGGATAGTTGGCTTTCATTTCATCCTCGAACAACCTATATATTAAGAGTTTTCATATTAGTTAAAATTTAAGTTTAATGAGAATTTAAGTTTATGCAATAAAATAATAAGAATATACCCTATGTAGGTTTCTGTGACCTCTGGGCAATTATTTAGCACGTACAAATGAGCAGCAGTGTGCTCCTTAGGATCCAGAAATCTAGTTGTCATCTTTCCAAATGGTCTCTCACCATATTTGAAAACAGACAACATATCAGGATGCATAGCAACACCACTAGATGGCCCACTACCTTCAAAGTTTCGAGGTACATTTCGTTGCTTTGTCTTAACATGATCTTCAAAGTAATAAGAACAAAATGTTGTAGCTTCTTCCACAAGGTAAGCATTTGTAATTGATCCTTCAACTTTGGCTTTATTTTTAACCGTTTTCTTCAACTTTCCCAAATACCTCTCAAATGGATACTTCCATCTATACTGCACAGGGCCTGTCATCAATGCCTCATCGGCGAGATGAATTGGTAGATGTTCCATAGAGTCAAAGAAACTTGGAGGGAAGATTCTTTCTAACTTACAAAGAATAACAGAAATGTTTTGTTGCATCAGAAGAAGATTGTTCACTTGAATAGAAGGTGATGTCAAATCTTTGAAAAAGAGACAAAGATCTGTGATTGCTTTCCACACATTGATTGGAAGAAGTTCTTTTAATGCGACCGGCAACACTCGTTGCATCATCACGTGGCAATCATGACTCTTCATGCCAAACATTTGAAGTGTACTCAAGTTGACACATCTACCCAATGAGGATACATAGCCATCAGGAAATTTAAGACCTTCAATCCACGTAAGTAATTTTTTTTTCATCATTATCAAGCATATAACATGCTTTAGGATAATTTCCTGTTTGTTCATTGGCTTGTAACTCGGGTCTGCGACAGAACCTATTCAATTCTTCACGAGATTTGCTCGTATCCTTTGTTTTGCCTTTAGTGTTCATAATGGTGTTGATAAACATGCATTTTTACCTCTTGGTGTGTCATTTTTTATGCTTAGTTGTGAGGATTTTGTGTGTTTGATGGTCTATTTGAGCTTATATTCGTTTATGGTCAAAAACTTGTTACTTGCTTGTGTTTGAACGAATTTTCAGAAATAATGAAGCCGAATTTGGAAGAATTGGCTGAAATACAAGTTGTAGTTCGTCTCGATAGGAGTTCGTGAGCGCAAACGGATCATAAATCGCAGTTCGTACGAGGGCGAATGAGCCAAAATAAAATCGCTGCGCAAAGCTGTCAGGAGTTCTATTTCGTCACGCGGTCCAGCCATGCGGCCGCGCGAGTCGCCGTATTTCCGCCCGAAATTCGTTTTTTTTAGCGATTTTGGGTATTTTTGAGAGCTACAAGACCTAGGGCATATAAATACTCCCCAAAGAACTTATTCTCTGCAGCTTTTATCATCTTATATCATATTTTACTTTTCCTGAGAGCTGAGGGAGACGGAGAACGGAGCAGAGCAAGATTGAAGATTCTCAACTATACTACGGTTTTATTGTTGAATGATTATTTGTATTTATTGAGAATTGTATTCTAGTTCATATGTCTATGTGTGGCTAGAATCCCTTTTTTTCCCAGGGTTTAGGGAGTAGACATGATTTGAATTTCTGACTGTTTGATTCAATTAATTGAGATTGTTTTTCCTTTTTATGTTCTTGTTACAATTGTTTGCTTTATTGATTGGCCACCAATTTAGCATAATCATAGGTTTTAATTTGAGATCGGGAGATGATAATTATTACCTGAACTAAGAACATAGAACACATATATTTAATTCTAAAGGGAATTGATATTTGTGAGGGCGTTAATCCTATGAGCTTTTAGGAGTTGCATGTTAGAAGTGCGATCCGGGGACGGTAGCCTTGCATGTAATCAACGGTTTGTATGCCACGGGAGTGGGTATAGACTAGTTTTGAGATTGCCTTAGGAATCATCTTATTAATTGAATTGAACATGTTAGTTAGGAGAATCTGTTGAAACCTTTGCCTTGGGAAATCTTCTCTTATCTGTTTCTCTGTTTCGCAGCTTGATTTATTTTATTTCCTACTGTTTATTTATTTAGTTTTTAAAACAAAAACTCATCTTTCCGGTTTTCCAGATAGAGTAGAATAATTTAGGATAGGAATTGGTTAAATCAGTCTCTGTGGAATACGACCTTGCTTGCTACTGTACACAATTGCACCCGTACACTTGCGGCGTGTTAATAAAATAGCGAACAAGTTTTTGGCGCCGTTGCCGGGGACTGATTATTTATCAGTACTATCTGTAGATTGTTTGAGACTAATCTGGATTTTTGTTTTTTTATTTATGTTCTTTATTTTTCTTTTGGTTCTTATTTTTTGGTTGTGGAGTTTTTCCAGGTAGTGCATGAGCAGCTATGGAGATTTTTGATAGCATGGGCACTACATGCTATCAATGGCCAGTCGAGAGGGTATATTTGAAGAATGTTGCTGCCACCACAAGTTCTGATTCGGTTACTTTGTTAGCCACTCAAATCGCTGCATTGACTTCCAAGATAAATGCTTTGATTATTGCTAAGATGGAGTCAGCTGTGAAAAATCCGATGATGATGGAAGAGGCAAATTTTGTCAGCAATTTCAATTTCAGGAATTTTGAGCAGGGTGGATTTCAAAGAGGGCAGCAGGGAAACAATCAGAGTTGGCAACAGTTCTATCATGGAGGGTGCCCGAATAACGCGCTTCAGGCTCCACCAGGCTTCTCTGTCACCAATGGAGTCATCAATGAGGAGAAAAAGCCTAATTTGGAAGAGCTGCTGATGAAATTTATCTCCAAGTCGGATGAGAGGATGGAGAAGCTTGAGTCTACCACTGCTGCTTTAGGGACTCAGATGAAGGTATTTGAGACTCAGATGACTCAAATTACCACTTCTATTAGCAATATATATCAGTCGGGCCAATTCTCAAGCAATACCGTGGTGAGTCCAAAAGAGCAGTGTATGACCATTGAGCTCGAAAGTGATACATCATATGAAGAGCCTCAAGAGATGGAAGAAGAGCAAGAAGTTCTGAAAGTTGAGATGAGCTTGAAGGATGAAAATTTTAAAAGTGTTGAAGAGCGCAATGTCCTAAATGTAGTCGACACTTGCATCGACCAAGGGAAATCATTGAAGGCTTGTCTCTTTAGCTCTCTTTAGCTTTTATCTAACTCCATCTTTTGATTTTAATTTTGATTCATCTGATGAACACTTTTTGCAGTGTGGTAGTACTTTTGATTGTTCACAGGATGGCCATAGTTTTCAAGAAATTTTGAAGGTTGGAAAACCACCTTATCATTGGTTCGCAACAGATGATGTACTCAAATTTGATGAAAAGTGGCCACCACCTACACCTGCTGGATCGTCGAGCTAACGACGTTAAAAATAGCGCTTATTGGGAGGCAACCCAATTTTTGGTTAGTTTGTTCCTTTTCGTTTGTTTGTTTGTTTGTTTTCGTGCCCCACAAATCCTTTTCAAACTTATTCTCCTTGGTGGTGAATAAGTTTGGGGGGATGTGTCTTTCTGGGTGCACTGTTTGCTTTGGTTGTTTTTGTTTGTTTTGTCGTTGAGTTTTCTTAGTCTTGCTTTGGTGGTTTCTTTGTGATGTTAGCTTGATGATGATGCAAGTAGTGTAGAGATTGGTTGGATAACTGGCTTATGATTATTTTTGGTTAAAACTTGTGAAAGTGCATGCGTTTGTGTCGATATTGTTGTGATTGAGCATGATTGATGAATGATAAGCATGGTCTCTTGTTGTTGCAATCAATGAAATAAGCTGTGAGGATTTGAGCCTTGACTGTCATTATTTTACAATCTTATTTCTTATTCTTGAGTGATTGTTCGAGCATGCATGTTTCTCACTAGAACTTGTCTTGGTTTCTCCCTCGAGGTCACATAGTGTGCTTAATAACTTTGAGATGATAGAAGGCCATCTTTGCTAGCCTATATATCTCATACTTGTCCTTTTACTATATATGATCCTAGTTCGCCCCCTTTGAGCCTTATTTTCTATTTTATTTGGTTTAGCTGTGGGTGGGAGCTTGGAGATTGTTGTTATGGGGTAGTTGGTTTGTGGAGATGCGTGATAATGGTTTATGAACTTTGATCTTGATTGAAAATAATCCTAGTACCCTACAAGTCGTTGAAAAAAAAAAGAAAAAAAAAGAAAAGAAAAAAAAAGAAAAGTGAGAAAAGTGGAAAAAATGGGTACATAGGATACATTAGAAAGACATAATATCATGAGAAATAATTGTTGTGTTGTGGTAGATTATATTTTGAAAAATTTGGTTTTGTGGAAGGTGGATGATAGAATTGAGTAAGAATGTTATAAGGTTGGTGATGATGTTACTTTGATTCGCATCTTTTAGTCATTTAGCCAAATATATCCTACCTTGCCAAAGAGCCTACATTACAACCCTCAATAAAGACCTTTTTGATCTTGGTTATAGGAGCACACATTTAGTGGTGGAGAGGTGAGACGATTGACAAGCTTATGGATGAGTACTTGTTTAGTTTGAACTGAGCGTATACACGTCCTTTTTGAATTGATACACTTGAGAGTTGAGAGTTCATATATTCTTTATCTTTTTGGTGAGGATTGCAATTCATTGAGAATTTGAAGTTTGTCATGAGTGTAATATCTTGATAATAGGAGATACAAATGCATGTTGATAATTTTGTTGACAAATCTGAAGCCACAATGTTATCTACTTTTCTCTACGCTCTTGTTGATTCATTCTTGGTTCATCTTTATTTTGTTCGAGGACGGACAATAGTTCAAGTTTGGGGGTTGATAAACATGCATTTTTACCTCTTGGTGTGTCATTTTTGATGCTTAGTTGTGAGGATTTTGTGTGTTTGATGGTCTATTTGAGCTTATATTCGTTTATGGTCAAAAACTTGTTACTTGCTTGTGTTTGAACGAATTTTCAGAAATAATGAAGCCGAATTTGGAAGAATTGGCTGAAATACAAGTTGTAGTTCGTCTCGATAGGAGTTCGTGAGCGCAAACGGATCATAAATCGCAGTTCGTACGAGGGCGAATGAGCCAAAATAAAATCGCTGCGCAAAGCTGTCAGGAGTTCTATTTCGTCACGCGGTCCAGCCATGCGGCCGCGCGAGTCGCCGTATTTCCGCCCGAAATTCGTTTTTTTTAGCGATTTTGGGTATTTTTGAGAGCTACAAGACCTAGGGCATATAAATACTCCCCAAAGAACTTATTCTCTGCAGCTTTTATCATCTTATATCATATTTTACTTTTCCTGAGAGCTGAGGGAGACGGAGAACGGAGCAGAGCAAGATTGAAGATTCTCAACTATACTACGGTTTTATTGTTGAATGATTATTTGTATTTATTGAGAATTGTATTCTAGTTCATATGTCTATGTGTGGCTAGAATCCCTTTTTTTCCCAGGGTTTAGGGAGTAGACATGATTTGAATTTCTGACTGTTTGATTCAATTAATTGAGATTGTTTTTCCTTTTTATGTTCTTGTTACAATTGTTTGCTTTATTGATTGGCCACCAATTTAGCATAATCATAGGTTTTAATTTGAGATCGGGAGATGATAATTATTACCTGAACTAAGAACATAGAACACATATATTTAATTCTAAAGGGAATTGATATTTGTGAGGGCGTTAATCCTATGAGCTTTTAGGAGTTGCATGTTAGAAGTGCGATCCGGGGACGGTAGCCTTGCATGTAATCAACGGTTTGTATGCCACGGGAGTGGGTATAGACTAGTTTTGAGATTGCCTTAGGAATCATCTTATTAATTGAATTGAACATGTTAGTTAGGAGAATCTGTTGAAACCTTTGCCTTGGGAAATCTTCTCTTATCTGTTTCTCTGTTTCGCAGCTTGATTTATTTTATTTCCTACTGTTTATTTATTTAGTTTTTAAAACAAAAACTCATCTTTCCGGTTTTCCAGATAGAGTAGAATAATTTAGGATAGGAATTGGTTAAATCAGTCTCTGTGGAATACGACCTTGCTTGCTACTGTACACAATTACACCCGTACACTTGCGGCGTGTTAATAAAATAGCGAACATGTGTTGAAAATGTTATCAAAGACATTCTTTTCAATGTGCATAACGTCAAGATTATGACGTATAAGCAATGAACTCCAATAAGGCAAATCCCAGAATATACTTTTTTTCCTCCACCCGGATTCATAAGATCTCTGTCGTCTGGCTATCCGTAATCTAGTCTCTTCAACTGTCAACTCTGTTACTTTTTTAATGCCCAATCCCTCAATCTCCACCAACACCTGATGCCCATTTTTGGTTTGTGGAGGACCTTTTTTTACTTGAGAATTTTTTAGAAATGCAGTTTTGTTGCGCCGAAAAGGATGATCGAGGGGTAAAAACCTCCTATGATAGTCAAACCAAGATTGTTTACCACTCAAAGGTAATCTAAAAGAATCTGTATCATCAAGACAACATGGACATGCCAATCTACCAGCTGTACTCCAACCAGAAAGCATTGAATAGGCGGGGAAGTCACTAATTGTCCACAAAAGTGCAGCACGCATTTAAAAATTATTTTTCAATGATATGTCATACGTTTGGACACCGACTTCCCAAAGATGAGACAACTCGGCAATTAGCGGTTGAAGAAAAACATCAATCATATCCTTCGGATTGTGTGGGCCAGGAACAACAGCAGTGAGAAATATGTGTTGTTCTCTCATGCACATCCAAGGAGGAAGATTGTATGGGGTAAGTAGGATTGGCCATGAGGAATATTGTTTACCAAAACTATTGAATGGCGCGAATCCATCAGTACAAAGCCCCTTTCTACATAAAAATTGAGCTATACTTGTTTTGCTTTTCATGTTGAGATTCCTTATATTTATCGAGTTATGACGATGTTGACGAATATACCCTTTTGATGAATTATGATGATCTTTCCTTAACATGTTTCTTTGTGAGCTTCCGCTGTTGTTCTATGTATTCTTTCTATCTTCCCCCTTTCTTTTATTAGTCGTATCGATACTCGGTCCCCGCTATTACTAGTGTCAGAACCGGGCTGCGAGAATAGGTCCTTGTAATTTTATTGTGAGAATAAAATTAAAGGTTGGGGCGTGGTGTTCCCGTAAATCGTTTTGTGTTGCTCAAGGTTGTATATGTTGATGTCCGCTGCGTGTGAACTTTGATTCGTGCACATTACATTTGAGAGCCTCATACATTCTAAGTGTCAAAAGAGTGTTGGTGAGGGAGGAAGCTGGTCGGATTGTGGGAATTCGGCGCTGCACGGGGCAAAAAATTCAGAGTTGAAGGAAGACCCTGTGACAACTAGCATGAGCGTGATGCCCAATAGACATGAGCAAAATGATCACCACAACATCCAGTTCAACCCATATATAAGTTGAGAAAGTAATAGCCAGCCTAAGACCCTCGAGCAAAGAAGATAACTCGGCTTCAAAACTGAAAGTGGCAGCACAGGGGATGCAGAAAGCAGTAAGAAGGGCTCCAGTGTGATCACAAACTAGTCCTCCTTTGGCACCACGCTGCGTCTATGAGTCGCAAGATCCATTAGTGTTCAACTTCACCCATGGGGATTTCGGGGGGAGCCAATGCACCATAGTGGAGCGAGGCATGAAGTCAATCGGCGGAGCTCATCCTCGCCAATGAGTCTTAGTAAGTTTTCCAGCCGCAACAAGTAGACGAAGATGATAAGCGACCTGCAAAATCACATGAGAAGCACGAAAAAGAATAGCCATGTGCTTACGACTATTCATTTCCGTCCAAAGGAACCACATAATCAAACAAGGAATCAGAAATAAAATGTGCCTTTTGGGCTCCCTGGGGAAGGCGCGCCGCCAGTGACCTAGTTTATATGCAATATCAGTGCTCGTGTGAAAAAGTGTGTGCACAGAAGAAAACCAAGAGTCAAAATGAGTCCAGACAATCAAAGCAGCCTCACTCCATGGGAACACATGCAGACATGACTCGATTTGTGGAGACACACAACACAGATACATGGAGGCAATGGAAATGCCCCGTAACTGGAAACGAGAATTAACAGAAAGACGACCAAATAACAGACACCACAGAAAAACAGAAATGGTGGAGTAAGACAATCACTCCAGCTATCAACAAACAAAGTCTGCCTGGACAGCCATCTCGTGTTCATGGTATAGGAGTAAATTTGCTAAATTTTGTTTCTTAACTGAATTTTCATTTATTTATGATTATTGTTATTGTTATTTTTCAATAACTCATCGACTGCAAACCAAAAGTAAGATTTATTGTTAAGGTGCGTTTACATTGATGGAAAATAAAGAAAATATATATTTTTACTATTTTTCTATTGAAAATGTTTAATATGATAAGAATTTTTCTTCGAGACATATGAAATATTTTATCGGGTAACTTCTTTTCATTCATTTTCTCTTTAATGTTAAAAATATTATCTTTGGGTAATGGTGTGAAGATATTTTCATACAATTTCTTATCTTTTCATTTCAGTTATGACTATTTAAATGGTAGACGAATATTGATTAATCTAATGACAAATTAAACCGGATTCGGGTATTTTTTTTTTTTTTTTGAGGAAAAGAGGAGATATCTTATTAATCACAAGAGCATGGTACATGGAGATGACCCACCACAAAGGTTGGGGGCTCATTCCAAACATGTTGTGTCATAATATCCCTCGCGGCCTTCGCTAAACAATGAGCGATGGTATTTTGATTTATCCTAATATGACGGAGACGAAAATCCGGAAGGAGCAGCAGGTCGGCTCGACAAAGGGCAGCAATAACGCCTAGTTCCGTGATGTTCCTCTCCCCCGAGCTCACAGCGTCACATGCCCGTTTGCTATCCGAGTCAATCCAGCCGCGCGTGTAACCCAGGTCTTTGAGCCAAGAGAGGGCCTCCTTAATGCCAATGAGCTCACCTTCCTCCACACTTCTCAACCCCGGCATTTTGACAGATTTGCCAAGGATGAAGGCACCCTCATGGTCGCGCAGAACGAGCCCAATACCCATCGAGTAATCATCTTTGAAGAAGGCTGCATCCACATCACATTTGACAGTTCCAAGAGGAAGAGGATGCCAGCCCTTGCAGGTCGTCGCCGCCTCCGGCTGAGGATTGCGCTGGGGACGCCGCGACCAGGCCAGCAACCACTCAGCCCTTGCATGTGCCGCTTGTAAAATCGTGTTAGCTGGACTTGGGGTCGCGTTCTTCCACACCACAGTGTTGCGATCCTTCCATATTTGCCAAAGAGTCATGCAGATCCGAGCAGTGGTTTCCTCCACCGAACCTCCCATAATCTTGAAAAGAGCTTCAGAGAATGATTCACAGCTATCAACGATGGCCTCAATGAGCGGCTGCAGATTGCTTATCCTCCAACATTCATCAGCAAACGGACATTGAAAAAACAAATGCCAAAGGTTCTCAAAGCCGGCCCGACACAGCACGCACTCGCCTCCAACCGTAATTCCACGAGAAAGGAGCTTATCCTTAGTGGGTAAATTATTTCTGCCTGCTCTCCAAAGGAAGTTTCTGACTTTTGGTGGAACTTTGAGCTTCCACAAGCTTTCCCATTGCCCTTCAACCTGGTGAGTGTCGTCAAGTACCAGCGAGCTAGCTAGTCTATAAGCACTCTTAACTGAATATCTTCCGTTATTCAAATAATGCCAGATAAGCTTGTCATCGCGAGGTGTAGAGAAGATGGGAATGCTAATAATATGTCGAGCATCTCCCACGTTAACCAGCTCATGCAGCAGATCTCTATTCCAAGTACCAGAATCAGAGTTTATCAGCTCCTTCACCTTGATACCAGCACAATCGGGAGGGCAGGGAGAAGCAACGAAGAAGGAGTCATCTTTTCTGAGCCACGGATCCTCAAACACCCGCACTCGAGAGCCGTCCCCGATCCTCCATCTCACACCTCGCCGAACAATATCTTGCGCAGAGCAGATGCTCCGCCAGGCGTAGCTAGGGCTGTGGCCCACTTTTGCTGTGAGGAAGTCTCCCCGCGGAAAGTACTTTGCCTTGAGACCCTTACATACCAACGCCTCTGGCTCATCAATTAGTCTCCATCCCGTCTTGCCCAACATGGCAATATTTAGAAGCTGCAGGCTCCGGAAGCCTAAGCCACCAAGTTTTTTGTCAACACAAAGTCGCTCCCACTTCAGCCAGTTAATCCCTTTTCCAACGCCGCCCTTATTGCCCCACCAGAAGGAGTTCATCATGCACTCTAACTCGTCCGTTAGGCCAATCGGGAGAGAAAAGATACTCATACAAAAAGACGGGATAGCTTGCGCGACACCCTTAATGAGAATTTCCTTCCCCGCCTTTGAGAGTTTCTTCCCATTCCATCCTTGAATACGACTCCAAAGTCGATCCCGAAGATATTGAAAAATCTCCTTCTTTTTGCGTCCAATCAAAGAGGGCAAGCCTAAGTAACGGCCCGTGTTCAAGGGAGAGTGAACTCCCAGGGAATGAGAGATAATATCACGAGTGTCCGCATCCACATTCGAGCTAAAGAACACGCCAGACTTCTGGAAATTAATAGCCTGGCCAGAGGCAGATTCATAAGCACCAAGCACACTTTTAAGTACCGAGCACTCCGTCTCCGAAGCCCGACAAAAGAACATGCAATCGTCAGCGAAAAGAAGATGAGAGATAGCTGGCCCTCCCCGACCGATTTGAAGCCCGTGAAGAGAGCCCCTCGCTGTTTCATGACGGACCATAGCAGATAAGCCCTCTGCGCACAAGATAAAGAGATAGGGGGAGAGCGGGTCTCCCTGGCGAAGGCCTCTTCCTGGAATAATAGGTCCAACGGGCTCCCCATTAACTAAGATATCATACAAAACTGTACCAACACACATTTTCATCCAAGCTCTCCATTTAGCGCAGAATCCAAACCGGGAAAGTATAGCATCAAGGTAGTTCCAGTCAACTCTATCATATGCTTTACTTATGTCGATTTTTAGAGCAAAGAAGCCGTGCTTACCCCGAGTTTTCTTTTTCATTGAATGTATGGCTTCGAAAGCAATCAATATGTTATCTTGGATCATACGTCCCTCCACGAACGCAGACTGAGAACGATCAATCAGACCGGATTCGGGTATTCGATAACTCGCTTTGTGATTATCGAATCGATTTAAAATTAGTGAATTTTAGAAAAGAAATTGGATATTATCAATTAATCGGATAACATAATCGGGTTAATCAAATATTTGAATTTAATATATATACATATATATTTATTTTTAGTTGTAATTTATAATTCTAAAACTTAATTCTAAACTAAACTCTACTCTCACTCACGCACACACACGCAACAATCAAGACACAGACGCACACAACTCTCCGGATGCAGGCTGAAACCCACAATAATAGAAAGGGTGACGAATAGGGTGGCCGGGACTCACTCTACCAGCGGCAGCGGACTCACTCGACGCTACTAATCACGGAATTACTCAACGTGACCAAGCCAAACGCTTGATGTAGGAGGATTCATCACTCCAAATGCAAGAAATTTGCAAAGTATGTTTAAACTAAAAATCAATTCCCCTCATTTCCTCATTGCAAGAAATATATATAGGCGCTTTGGAACAATCTGTTAGTAAAAAAATGGAAGTAGGTAAGCCACCTACCACCTCCCACTCTTTGCCACCTACCACCATCTGCCACCTACCACCTCTCATCCCCTATAAAATCCTTCCTCGCAGCAGCAACACAACACACCAAACAACTATCAAACAAAGCTTTCAGCTAAGAAAGATAGAGAGAGAAATAGAGAGAGAAAAATCTTGTGAGAGAAAACTTCAGTGTGGAAGTTATACACGAGTGATAAAAGTGAGTTGAGAGATAGCCTCTGCGTAGGCAGATACAAAATACAGTGTGGTAATTTTGTTGTACTCCTCCTTTTGAGATTCTCTAATATATTGGTGTGGGTCCGTGGACGTAGGCAGTTTGGCCGAACCACGTTAAAAATATCGGTGTCATTTATTTTTCTCGTTTCATATCGGTCGATATCCAAAATGTTGCGTCTAATTTCCTAACAACTGGTATCAGAGCCACGTTGGTGGCGAAATTTTTTTTCTTGCGCTGGTACTATTCACGTGAATAGTGAATTCGTGAATAGTAAATTTTTTGCGAACAGTGTTTCGTGCGCAACGGTAATTATTCTTTTAAAATTCTTAGTATGCTCTGTGGTTGCAGTGTAAACTGAACCTCCACATCAGAAACGAATTTTTTGAGAAAATTATCGTGTTTTTTGATCGAGTGGGAGCAATGTCGACAGACGATAAAATTTCCAAAATGGAGAAATTCAATGGTGTGAATTTTGGATTTTGGAAAATGCAAATGGAGGATTACTTGTACCAGAAGGACCTGTATAAGCCCTTGAAGGAAAAGCCAGTGGATATGAAGGACGACGAGTGGGAGGTGCTTGATCGAAAAGCACTCGGCGCAATCAGACTGACCTTGTCAAAGTCAGTCACCTTCAACATAAAGCATGAGAAGACAACAGCGTCTCTCATGAAAGCTTTATCCAGCATGTACGAGCAGCCGTCTGCAGCAAATAAAGTTCATTTGATCAAGAAATTGTTCAATATGAAAATGACGGAGAGCGGAAGATTTGGAGAACATTTGAACGAGTTCAACGAAGTGACGGACCAACTTACCACGGTGGACATCAAATTCGATGATGAGGTCCGGGCTTTGTTAATTCTTGGGCAGTTACCTGAGAGCTGGAATGGCACAGTCACGGCCATTAGCAGCTCTGCCGGTAAGTCCAAAATGAAGTTCGATGATGTCGTGAGCATGATCTTAACCGAGGAGATCCGGAGGCAGTCAGATGTAGTCTCCACTTCAGGTGCCGCTTTAAATGCAGAAAGCAGAGGCAGAAACTCAAACAGAAGTCAAGGGCGTGGACGGAGCAAGTCAAGGAATGGCAGGCAGAGCTCCAGGATCCACAAGAATTCCAACAAATCAAAGTCTGTTGAATGTTGGAACTGTGGTCAGGTCGGACACTACAGAACGCAGTGTAAAGTACCTTCAAAGGGAAACGAGACAAAGACCGAAGCCAATGTTGTGGCTGAAGAAGAAGGCGATGCCTTGATATGTTCCATGGAGAAAAGGGCCGAGTATTGGGTCATAGACTCTGGAGCATCTTTCCATGCCACCTCGAATCGAAATTCCTTCATAAATTACATGTCGGGAAATTTCGGAGAAGTATATCTCGGAGATGATCACCCATGCAGCGTGGTGGGCATAGGAGAAGTACAGATCAAACTCAATGGATCTGTATGGAAATTGAAAGACGTGAGACACATTCCAGAGTTGAGGAAGAACTTGATCTCCGTCAAGCAATTGTCAAGAGAAGGATGTGATACACACTTCTCAGGTGATTATTGGAAAATCACTAAGGGCGCAATGATTCTTGCACGTGGCAAGGATACTGGAAGCCTATACACAACGATGAATGCGTGTGTGACAATTGCAGTTGCTGATAGCAAGAAGAATGCAAATTTGTGGCACCAAAGACTTGGGCACATGAGCCAGAAAGGGCTCAAGTATATGCATTCGAAAGGGAAACTACCAGAGCTTCAGTCTGTTGATATAGACTTTTGCGAAAGTTGTATCTACGGGAAGCAGAAGAGGGTGAGTTTCAATACCAGTGGTAGAACTCCGAAGCAAGTAAAGCTTGAGTTAGTCCACACAGATGTTTGGGGCCCAGCAGCAGTTTCATCCAATGGCGGAAAGTCTTACTTTGTGACTTTCATCGATGACCACTCGAGAAAGGTGTGGGTTTACTTCTTGAGACACAAGTCAGAGGTGTTCGAGGCGTTCAAGAAGTGGAAGGCCATGGTGGAAAATGAAACTGGCTTACGGATAAAGAAGTTGAGATCCGATAATGGTGGAGAATACGAAGATATGGCGTTCAAGAAATTTTGTTACCAGGATGGCATCAAGTTAGAAAGGACGTTGCCAGGGACACCACAACAAAATGGAGTTGCAGAACGCATGAACCGGACGTTGACAGAAAGAGCTAGGAGCATGAGGATACATGCAGGACTGCCAACACAATTTTGGGCAGAAGCTGTCAACACAGCGGCATATCTCGTTAACCATGGGCCATCTGTACCATTGGAGTACAGAATACCTGAGGAAGTTTGGAGCGGCAAAGAAATTAAACTTTCTCACTTGAAAGTATTTGGTTGTGTCGCGTATGTACACATTAGTGATAATGCCAGGAGTAAGCTCGACTCCAAATCACTAAAATGTACTTTCATTGGATATGGTGGAGATGAGTTCGGGTACCGTTTTTGGGATGACAAAAACAGGAAGGTCATTCGAAGCAGGAATGTCATATTCAATGAAAATGTGATGTACAAGGACAGGAATGCAGTGCAGTCCACCGACACAACAAGTGACGATCCAACATACGTTGATCCAGATGATACTGCAGAGTGCAGTACATCAAAGCAAACAGATGAAGGTTTGCAGACGGAGGAGCCCAACTCTGAGGCTGATCCACCACAGTCTCCAGTTCCAGCTCCAACTCCTATACCCAGGAGGTCATCTCGACCTCATGTTCCAAACAGGAAGTACATGAATCAAATGTTACTGACCGATGCTGGTGAACCTGAATTCTATGAAGAAGCATGTCAAGTCGGAGATTCTGTCAAGTGGGAGCTTGCAATGAAAGAAGAGATAAAATCTCTTATCTCTAATATGACGTGGGAACTAGTTGAGTTGCCCAAAGGAAAGAAAGCTCTACACAACAAATGGGTGTACAGAATCAAAGAAGAGCATGATGGTTCAAAGCGATATAAGGCAAGATTGGTAGTCAAAGGTTTCCAACAGGAAGAAAGAATTGACTACACAGATATCTTTGCTCCGGTTGTAAAGTTGACAACAATCCGGTCGGTCCTGAGTATTGTCGCAACGGAGGACTTGCATCTAGAGCAGTTAGATGTGAAAACTGCTTTCCTCAATGGTGACTTAGAGGAGGAAATATACATGCAACAACCAGATGGATTCTCTGTCAAAGGAAAGGAGAAGCTGGTGTGCAAGTTGAAAAAGAGCCTGTATGGCTTGAAGCAAGCTCCAAAGCAATGGTACAAGAAGTTTGATGGATTCATGCAGAAAAATGGCTACATGAAGTGCAATGCTGACCATTGTTGTTACTTCAAGAGGTTCGAGTCCAGCTATATCATCTTGCTACTTTATGTTGATGACATGTTAGTAGCCGGCTCAGACTTGAACGAAATCAAGAAGTTGAAAAGACAGCTTTCAGCGGAGTTCGAGATGAAGGACTTAGGAGAAGCAAAGCAAATTCTCGGGATGAGAATTTACAGAGACAAGCAAAAAGGTGTTTTGCAGTTGTCTCAGGCCAACTACGTCAATCGAATCTTGCAAAGATTCAACATGAGCAGTGCTAAGCCGGTTAGCTCAGCATTAGCTAACCATTTCCGCCTATCCAAAGAGCACTCTCCAAAGACTAAGGAGGAAAGAGACTTCATGGCTAAAATTCCTTACGCCTCAGCCATTGGAAGTCTGATGTATGCCATGGTCTGTACTAGACCAGATATCGCTCATGCAGTGGGAGTTGTGAGCAGATTTATGGCAAATCCAGGAAAGCAGCATTGGGAAGCAGTAAAATGGATATTGAGATATCTACGTGGATCTACTGATAGATGCTTATGCTTTCGACGAGGTGATGTAGCACTACAAGGTTTTGTAGATGCAGATTTTGCCGGTGAGGTAGATCGCAGGAGAAGCACTACCGGTTATGTCTTTACTGTTGGCACGACTGCTGTTAGTTGGATCTCGCAGATACAAAAGATTGTTGCTTTATCCACTACAGAAGCAGAGTACGTGGCAATCACCGAGGCTAGCAAAGAAATGATCTGGTTACAAGGGTTGTTGGCAGAATTGGGTTTTGATCAGACGAAGAATGTCTTGCACAGCGATAGTCAGAGTGCGATACATCTGGCAAAGAATTCAGCATTTCATTCTAGAACGAAGCATATTGGACTTCGTTATCATTTCATCAGATCTCTGTTGGAGGATGAGGTGTTAATACTTGAAAAGATCCAAGGAGCTCAAAATCCAGCCGACATGCTTACAAAGGCAGTAACCATTGATAAATTGAAGTTGTGCTCAGCTTCAATTGGTTTGCTAGAATGACAAAGACAGAAAGGCTGTTGCGTTGATCGAGGTGTGAAGACAGATTGAAATCAGTCTTCAAGTGGGAGATTGTTAGTAAAAAATTGGAAGTAGGTAAGCCACCTACCACCTCCCACTCTTTGCCACCTACCACCATCTGCCACCTACCACCTCTCATCCCCTATAAAATCCTTCCTCGCAGCAGCAACACAACACACCAAACAACTATCAAACAAAGCTTTCAGCTAAGAAAGATAGAGAGAGAAATAGAGAGAGAAAAATCTTGTGAGAGAAAACTTCAGTGTGGAAGTTATACACGAGTGATAAAAGTGAGTTGAGAGATAGCCTCTGCGTAGGCAGATACAAAATACAGTGTGGTAATTTTGTTGTACTCCTCCTTTTGAGATTCTCTAATATATTGGTGTGGGTCCGTGGACGTAGGCAGTTTGGCCGAACCACGTTAAAAATATCGGTGTCATTTATTTTTCTCGTTTCATATCGGTCGATATCCAAAATGTTGCGTCTAATTTCCTAACACAATCCTCCAAAGATTAGATCAAACATGACTCCTAGACTTTCTGAGTAGTTTAAATACTATTGACCAATTTAATGAAATGAACTAAGGAACAATAAATTTAGAAAAACAAAATGAAGAGACTTGAAATAAAGTTGGGAATCCGAAAGGTGAACAGAATCCCGCAGTCTGTGTGGCAGACTCAACTCAAATGGCTATAACTTCCTCCACAGACAAGATTTTCTTGAAATTCTTTTTTTGCTGAAAACTAGACTCGACTAGCTTTCCTTCCACGTATGGCTCACCCTCTAAATGTTTCCCAATCAAAGCAGACAATT
This sequence comes from Salvia miltiorrhiza, assembly GCF_028751815.1. Taxonomy (NCBI): domain Eukaryota; kingdom Viridiplantae; phylum Streptophyta; class Magnoliopsida; order Lamiales; family Lamiaceae; genus Salvia; species Salvia miltiorrhiza. The sequence goes on along the minus strand of NC_080390.1, from coordinate 6,239,038 downwards.
ATTTGAAGTTGAGTCATTTGCAGTAGTAGATTTTAAGACTGCATCATCTCCACTCTCCAGCTCCGGTCCGACGCCGACGCACCGCAGCAGGAGCAGCTCCTCGAGGCTTAAGGCGGCACTGTCCTGCCGCACCGCACCGCCGCACGTCGCACAGCACGGCCGCCTCCAGCCGTCGCTGCCCTGCCGGCAGCCTCGGGCCATCTCCGCCGCACCGGAGGTGCTCCTCAAGCCATCGCCGTTCCCAAAGGCCACAGGCAAGCTTTGTGCATCCTTTTGCTCTTTTTAGGGATTATAATTCTGAATTTGGTGAGGTTTTTTAATTTGCAAGATATAAACGATCTATTTGGGTGAGGTTTTTCTAATTTTTGAAACTGAATGCTGGCTTTGAATTGTTCAATTGTGGTTGAGCTTTGAGTTGAAAACACTGTAGTAATTTGTTTTTTTTTGTCAATTCGGATTAACCGAAAACCGAATCGATTATTAGTTAAAGAGTTGGTCTTGGGCTCATCCCATGAGACGGGTCGGGCGCGGGTCGGGTGAGTTTGGGCGCGGGTCTGGCGGGTTAAGGTGTGGGATGGGCGGGTCTGGGGTTGCATATAATATATAAAAACTGTTCCCTTCTTAAAAACAAAATTAAATGTAGTGTAATGGTTGGGGGAAGCTTTCCCTTTATTGTCTACCAAAGTTCGACTCTTCACTACAGCATTTTATAGTGTTTTATTTTTATGCATTTTGTTTTGTTTTGTTTGTTTGTTTTTTTTTTTTTTTTTTCATTTTTTCTATTTTCCCTTTTGCATTAGCGTTTTTATTTTTTGTTATTGCGTTTTTTTTTTCCCTTTTTTTTCTTTTATTTTTCTGTTATAAATTATTCTTTTTGCATTAGCATTTTTTGTGTTTTTTTTTCTTCTGTTATGTTTTGTTTTCTTTTTTTTTTTTTCATTTTTTCTATTTTCCCTTTTGCTTTAGCGTTTTTTTTTTGTTATTGCGTTTTTTTTTTTCCTTTTTTTTCTTTTATTTTTCTGTTATAAATTATTCTTTTTGCATTAGCATTTTTTGTGTTTTTGTTTCTTCTGTTATTACGTTTATACTATATATATATATATATATATATATATATATATATATATATATATATATATATATTTTCATATCAATGATTAAGTTTTATTACAATAATAATTACATTAGTAAAGTGTTTTATTTATTTTCTTTCGCTTTTTTGTTTAATTTTTTCTTTTTAACATTTTATATATACTTTTTTTTTCATTTATTTCATTTAAAAAAAATTACCTTTATTCATATCAATGGTTATTTTTTCTTACAACTATAATTACTTGACCAAGTCATTAAAATTACAAATTTTCGTAAGTAAAAATAACATTTTTTTGAAAAAGTAATAATTTTGAAATATTACATTTCTTCATATGAATAATTACTTTTTATTAAGACAATAGTTACTTTTAATAAGTATAAAATATACATTTGTTAGCAGCACAAATATATATACTTATGTTAATATAAGTATTTCCTGTCATTCTATATTTTGTAATTACCTAAACACTGAATACTAAACCCTAAATAATGAATACTAATCCCTAAACCTTGAATACTAAACCCTAAATAATGAATACTAAACCCTAACGAAAATATTTACTTTTATGTAGTCTAACATATACATTTCTTTGAACAAATGTATACTTATGTTTCTATAATTATTTTCTGTTATTCTATATTTTGTAATTACCTGAACACTGAATACTAAACCCTAAACCTTGAATACTAAATCCTAAATAATGAATACTAAACCCTAATCCTTGAATGCTAAACCCTAATGGAAATATTTACTTTTATGCAGTCTAACATATACATTTCTTTGTACAAATGTATACTTATGTTTCTATAAGTATTTCATGTGATTCTATATTTTGTAATTACCTGAACACTGAATACTAAACCGTAAATAATGAATACTAAACCCTAACCCTTGAATGCTAAATCCTAACGGAAATATTTACTTTTATTTAGGCTAGTATATACATTTCTTTGTACAAATGCATACTTAATTATGTTTCTATAAGTATTTCCTGTCATTCTATATTTTGTAATTACCTAAACAGTGAATACTAAACCCTAAATAGTGAATACTAAACCCTAAACCTTGAATACTAAACCCTAAATAAATACAAAATATACATTTATTGGCACAAATATATACTTATGTTAATATAAATATTTATCTTCGTTTAATATAAAGTATTATATTTTCTAAACCTTAAACCCTGAACACTAAACCATAAACCCTGAACATTAAAACTTGAACACTAAATCCTAAACTCTAATGAGAATATTTACTTTTAATACGCATAAGATATACATTTGTGCTAACAAATGTATACTTATGTTAATATAAATATCTACTTTCATTCAATATAAAGTATTATATTTCCTAAACTCGAAACCCTAAAGACTAAATCATAATATGAATATTTATTTTTAATAACCATAAAATATACATTTGTTCTCACAAATATATACTTATGTTAATATAAGCATTTACCTTTATTCAATTTAAAGTATTATACATATCAATAATTACTTTTTCTTATGAAAATGCTTAATTACTTGACAAAATAATTAAAAGTACAAGTTCTCGCGAATAAAAATAATATTATTTTTCAAGAAACTAATTATTTCACCAAATAAATAAAATTATTTATTTCTACATTATTTCAAACCAAAGTAAATATTGTTGTGATAAAAAGTAATAATCAACATGAAGAAAAGTATTGTTTTCGAAACATTACCTTTTTTATCTAATAATTTAGAAAATTTACATTTCTTCATATCAATAGTTACTTTTCTTTACGACAATGATTACTTGAATAATTTATTGATTATTTTTTCGCCATTCTATTATTTATTTCTACGTTATTCAAAATAACTATTGTTATTATAATGAAAAAAAATATTGACATGAATAAATGTAACATTTTTGAAATGTTATTTTTTTTATCATCAATATTTATTTTTTCTTACGATAATAATTACTTGACTGAATATACAAAATTACAAATTATAACGAGTAAAAATAACATTACTTATATATATATATATATATATATATATATATATATTAATAATTGCATTTTCTTACAATAATAATTATTTTATCAAATAACTAAAAGTATAAATTCACAAAAATTAAAGTAACAATAATAGTTAACAAATGTAATAATTTAGAAACATTACATTTCATTGTAATAATAATTACTTTTTATTACGACAATAATTACTTGACCGAATAGCTAAGTTTAAAAATTCGAGCCAGTGAAAATAAAATTACTTTTCTTCACATCAATAATTTAGAAAAATTCACAATAATTGTTATTGTCACTCACGAGAACTTATACTTTTAGTTATTTGCTCAAGTAATTATTGTCGTCAGAAAAAGTAATTATTGTTATGAAGAAATGTAATATTTTAAAATTATTATATTTTCACAAAAATATATAAAAAATGCAAAAGAAAAACAGTAAAATAAAAAAAAATGCAAAAGAAAAGCAGTAAAAAGAAATGCTAAAAAGAAAAAAAAATACTGAATATATATATATACAAAAAAATAATGAAAATAGGAAGACAAAAAAAAGTAAAAACAAAAAGAAGAAAAAAGGAAACAAAAACCTAAAAAACGTAAAAAAGAAAGGGAAAAGAAGAAGAAGAGTTAAAAATGGGGGGTAAAGGGGAATCGAACCCTGTACCTTTATGGCATAAAAAAAATAGGTGACTCCACTGCACCAGCTCAAACTTTTATATCCATTTGTTAAAAACTAGATTATGTATATTAAATATCGCGGGTCGGGTCAAACGGGTCAAACCCGTCTCATAGGGTGAGGTTGAACTCACCCAAGTTTTTGCGTAGTTAACCGGATATTCAAAAAGGTTCGGGTTCGGTTATTAATTTTGGGTGAATTTCGGGTTCGATAACCGAGAATTTCGGTACGGGTACCCGAATTCATTTCGAGTTTGAGGTGTTGAAGAAATAGATAACAGTATTCTACAAGGAGTTGAAACCGGAAATCGTTGGATCCGGCTGCCGGCGACGGGAAGGCATGGGTCTTTTTATCTCCTTTTCTTTCCCTTCGTTTTTACAAATCTTCTCTATATATATTTATATGTCTATTTGCGTCTCTTTTGATGCATGATCACTTGATTTTATATTCAATCATCGTATCTGAGTTTTACTATGTAGTTTGCATCTCTCGCAGTTTTTAGGTTCTAATTGTAAAATGTATCTAGTTAATGTTCGTGATGGAATTTGCTTCACTTGCTGTTTGTTTAATGGGCAATTTTGCGGATTTTGATGGAGTAAATCAGAGTAGATGCTTTTGAAATTGAATAGAGCTGGAATCTTGTATTAATCTTTGCAGATTTTGTGGGAGGTGTGACTCTAAAATTAAGATGATTGATAAGCAAGGATGCCCCGTGAAATTTGACATGAATCGATGGATACGGTCTATTAATAGAGTTTTAGAAGTTACATTTTTCATCAGCTCAACGTCTTGGATTTCCACTGTTTTACCAAAGGCATTTTATATAGGATAGAACCTTGTAGTATTTTTTTTTCTTTTCTTTTGGTTGTTTAGTGATGAACTCTGAATCGTCAAGGAACATCAGTTAGGTAAGCATCAATCAGTTTGGAAGTTGATATGCTAAAGAGTCAAGAGTCTAGCACATGTTAGTAGTTCTTTGAGACTGACAACTCAGCATCTTGTTGCTTCATGTGCCATATTAATTGCTTGCATGATCCAATTGCTTGTAAGAAGCAGAATCCAAGACAACTTTCCACGAATTTCCTTGTTTATCATATGTCAGATGTAAAACTCCTCCAAAAGTGTTTGATATCTTAAACCTTCTCTTTGAGATGAATTTCGTAGATTTTAAAGCCAAATAACATTACTGAGTGATATCTTTATCTGACAGGAATATTTCCATGTTCAATTTTCAAGCTTCTCTGGCATAATACCCGTACTTATATTTTTTGTCATTAAAGTGCTTTCTTATCTGTAATATTAATCATTCGTGCAACCTTGGTTGGTGCTGGGAAAAGATTTGGGATCATTAAGTGCTATACCTATACACCCTTAATTAGGCTTCCGTAATTTTTTTTTTTAACTATTAAAGTCTACAAAAACAATTTTTTATGATCTTGCCATAATGAATTCTAAGGCTTGACCACACTAAATAATGTAAATAAGTAATTTATGAAAATCATTGAAAAATGGGGTGTTACCATCTCTTATATAAAGTTTATGTTCAGGGATGGAGCCAGGAATCAAGTTCAGGGGGGGCTGAATTTACTACGGGGGTTCGGGGGCGGTAGCCCCGAGAAATTTTTTTTGGGCTTCCGTATATTTAAGGCATTTTTTTATTAAAATACGAGCATAATAATAATAATAATAACAAACAACATTTTCATAGATTATATAGTTTCAATATTATTACAAATTAGTTTCAATACATTACAATTTTTTTTTTGAACATTTCGTATATTTTAGGCATTTTTTTATTAAAAGACAAGCATAATCTAAATAACAAACAAATTTTTTTTTGGGCATTTCATACATTTTCTATTAAAAGACAAGTATAATAATAATAGTAATAATAATAATGAACAATATTTTTATAGATTATATAGTTTTAAATAACACGATTATCCTTAAGTATATATGAGTGAATATAACAAGCAAATCAATTTTTGTATAACCAAGTTTCACTATATTTTATTAAATGAATTTTGTTTAGTTCAACTTATTAAATTGGATTTTAAGTAGAAATTATATTGGGCTCGATCATAGAATGGACCACTAAAAAATTGTATACACATATATATTTAAATAAACATTTATATATATTTATATATTTATGCATATATATACATAGAAAAATTTAAAATTTTGAGGGGGGCGGTGGCCACTACCAGCCACCCCCCTGTCTCCGTCTCTGTTTATGTTGAATGTCTTTGCCATCCATTTTATTTTTGGGAATGCTGTGTTTGCTTGTATCCTTACTTGCTGATGGAATAGTATTTGAAATTGCATATTCCCGAAAAAAAGGTTGAGAAGTTCAAGTGAGGCAAGACACCATCGGTTGGGCTTGCTAGAGACTAAGAAGCATAGGGACGGATACGATACGGGGACGTAAATACGTCATTTTCTCAAAAAATAAGATACGATACGTCAAAAATACGTTTTAATTTTTTTTATTTAAAATATATTTTATATATATTATAAATGCACAATTCACCAATAATATAAGCAAAACACTACTAATTCATAATAAAGTTAACCAAATAGCAAATAAAACATAGTCTTAATAGTTAATAATACTTAATAAAACACACTAAAATGTTAGACATCTTCACTCATCATCCTTATTCTCCTCTTCCCTCATATCTTCATCGTTTAAAATATCTTCACAATGATTTTCGTGAATCACCAATGGCAGGGGATGTGGTAGAAGATGATGCAGAACTAGAATTTGTAATATTCATGGCTGCCAATATACAAATCAAAAACATAAATCAAACTTCAATCTAAGTTAATTCAAACTTATACCCACTGCCCAATTCGAAAGTTAATTCATTTCATATGGCTAAAGTTAATTCATTTCATACCCACTGCCCAATTCGAAAATCCTAACTTAATTTAAACACCCAAAACCAAATTCACCCAATCTTCATTCATGCTGTAAACACAAATTTTTGTATTTCAATTTGATAAAATACAAAACGCGTTACAAAGATAATTTGATAGATTTGAAGATAGATTTATGCGGGTTGCAATCTCTAGTTAATCCTCTGATTCTTCTCTTCCATTTGATTCTTGAACAAGCTCGAAGGTTCTTGAAATACTTGTTTTGATGACGCCAATCCAAAGGACTCAAGTCATGATTTTGGATTGAACGTTGAACTTGATTTGATTTGAAGAAGAACGTCCTTAGAATTTGTAAGAACGCCTTGAAGCCTTTGAACTTGATTTGATTTGATTTGAAGAACGTCCTTAGAATTTGTAAGAACGCCTTGAAGCTTTGGGACTTGGTTGATTTGATTTGAAGATATACTTGAAGATCACTTGAAGATATACTTGAAGACTTGAAGATATACTTGAAGATCACTTGAAGATTTGATGAAATTCTTGAAGATGCTTGGAGCCTTCAATTCTTGCACCACTTCAACTTCAACTTGTGATACTAGAGAGAATTCGTTATGTTCTTCGAACTTCCACTTCTTCAAGTTCGTTCTAATGAGCACCCCAACACCTCTATTTATAGATTTTAGAGATGGGCTTTGTGGGCTTTATGGGCTTTGGGCCTTCATACATGGGCCTTAGGGCTTTAGGTGGCCAACAAGCCCATTAATTCATTATATTAAACATTAATCATATATATCTATTTAATTAGGAATAAAATCCCATTTAATAAAATAGAAAATATAATTGAATATTTAATTCATGAATTTACACGTGGCACGATTTAATTCGACGACAATTTAATTGTCTACAAATTGCCCCATCGAGACTTGTTTATAGACGAAATGCCTTTGGTAATAGACAAGTCTCGAAATTTATCTTTGATAGTTTAAACTCTTATCGAGGAGTTCTTGATTTTGAATTTTGTAAATAGTTTATACTCGTATTTAGGAGTTCTTCATTTGATTTTGAAATTTTAAATAGTTTATACTCGTATTTAGGAGTTCTTGAATTTCTTTTTGAATTTTGAATTTGCTTTTTTTTTTTTTTTTTTTTAAACTTTGATCTAGCATCCCATAATGATTAACCTATTTGTGGTTCAATCATTTGGAGCTATTTTCTATACGTTGATAGAAAGTATTAGCTGCAAACTCCAATCCAAGCCATTTGCTTAATCAAAGACATCAAATGTCTAATTTGAAGATATTAACTACAAGTCCAATTCCCACTTAAAAGGCTTGACCAAATTCACTTATTTGCTCGGCCGAATTTATCTTCAAATCACACGAGTTTCGTTCCGAAGAGAAGAGAAGGCAGCCCCTATGATTATGCTATTTTTTTTAAAAAAACCACAACAGCTCACTTAACTTTGTCTAAAGTGTAAAGCTGTTAGCTTTATCTACAGCTGTACCAGAACATGCATTGCATTATCTTTACTTTTAGCTGTTAGCTGGAGCTGCACTCTGTTCTCGTACACATGCACATGTAGGTTTCAAAGTTTTAGGGTTTTGCTGCTTCCTTGCCTATAAATAGGGGTGCTTCTGTGATCAGTTTCATTCACACAATCATCATGGTTTTCTTCTCTTAGCATATAACAGCCACTCTTCACTTTTTTTTCTTTCTTTGTACACTAGCAGTAGAAGCAATTTCCTTCAAAGAAATCCATCTCTCTTTCTTTCATCTTTCTTGTCGCCATCTTTGATAGAGTTAGCTGTAGCTTGTCTTCCACTAACAGCCCTTCTATTTCAGTTGGCGTCGCTACCTTTTCCGGCTCGGGCTCAGGCTGCGGGGGCACGTCCTCCTCCGGGGCAGTGGGTTTCTCCGCCACCGGCACCTCCTCAGCCGCGCATGCTGCCGCTGTCGGCTTTCTCGCGGTCTTATCACTGGGCACGAGATTCTCAGGAGTGGTCTTAGTTTTCTTCGCTGTGCAGCAGGTAGTGTAGGTAAAACTCCTTTGTAGTTTCTCTTATATTATTGTCGAACTTTTAAATTGTGTATAGCGTGGAGAGAATCGGCAGTGAGAGGGGAGACCATGGGGTTGCGCATGCAGGAGGCGGCGGCGTCGCGGCTGGCCTGCAGCTGGGCGCGCTTGAGCTGCTGCCGCTCCTTCTTGTGCGCGTTCTGGTGATCGCCGAGGGCCTGCGAGTTGGTAGTCGTGCTCGCATTCGGTGTAGTAATATGCTGCCGCTCCCTTCAATGCCCCCACCACAGCTTCAGCTATTTCAATCGCGACTCTTTCCTGAGCTTCCATCGTGCTAGCGCCAAGATGTGGTGTAGCAATCACGTTTTCATGCTGTACCAACTTGCTATCCTTCGGCGGTGGCTCGACTGTGAAGACATCTAGTGCTACCTGTGCTACAATGCCAGCATCAATGGCCCTCACCAATGCTTCTTCATCAATCACACCTCCACGAGCAACATTTATAACTCTAACACCCTTTTTCATCTTCCCCTTACTTTCATCATTAAGAATTTTTGATGTAGCAGCGGTGAGTGGCATGTGAAGTGATATGAAATCGGCTGTCGAAATAGCTTCATCAAAGCTCACAAGTTCTACACCTATTGCACGAGCACGGTCAGCTGGGGCATAGGGATCATGCGCAATGACATGCATACCGAGCCCCTTGGCACGCCTAGCAACTTCTGAACCAACCTTACCGAAACCCATCACTGCCAGTGTCTTGCCAACAAGAGACACACCAACGTATTTGTTCCTCTCCCATTTACCAGCTTTCACAGATGCGTCGGCTTGAGCAACGTTCCTCGCCATGGCAGTAAGCAGCGCTATTCCGTGCTCCGCAGCGGCGACGGTGTTAGCAGTCGGCGCATTCACCACGAGGCAACCGTGCTCGGTCGCCGCCGCCAGATCCACGTTATCGATCCCGACGCCAGCCCTTCCGACGACCTTGAGCCTCCCGGCGGAGGACTCAAACACCTCGCGATTCACTTTAGTCCCGCTCCTCACAATCAGCGCGTCGCAGAGCGAGATCTTGGTGCAGAGCTCCTCGGGGCTGAGGTTGTACGAGCAATCGACGTTGGCGAACTCCTTGAGGAGGTTCAACCCGGCCTCTCCCAGTTTCTCCGACACGAGAATCGTCGGCTTCGCGTCCATGGAGAGGACGATGAAGCGGCGGGGCTGGTCGCGGTGGTGGCGGAGGGAGAGAGATAGAGAAGAGGGTGAGGGGAACGGAGGAGGCGGCCCTCTGGCGGCTGTTTCCACCGGGGAAGAAGGTCGGCGGCTGTCCCTGTGTGAACCGAGAGAGAGCGAGAGCGGATTTCTTTTGTTTCTCTGCTTGGCGAAAGCGGAGTGGACCTGGAGAGAGGGGCCGAGGAGGAAATGATAAGGCGGCGGCGATATTGGGTGGTCGAACGGCGAATTCTCGCTGGAGAAGAAAAGAAGGGGAGTGCGAGTTACGGATTTGATTTTGTGAGAAGAAAATGGGGATTTCCTTGGGAGAAGTATGGGGATTGGTTTTGGGAGGGTGCAGACAGTATTGAGAGAGAGGTGTTTGGTTTTAGTGAGAGAAAGTAAGGGGAGATGGGCCTTTTTTTTTTTTTTTTTGAGAGTTTAGGAGTGGGCCGATTTTTTTTTGCTTTTTTTTTTTAATGATTGAATTTCTCCTTTTATTATATATATATATATATATATATATATATATATATAATTCAATCTTGCCTCCTTTTGCTTGCCTCCTTTTATCTTGACTAGAATTTAATTCACATTTTATTTAAATGCAAATAAATTTCTAAGTCTGGATGTGTTGCTTCCTTGCAGTGTCACGATGGTGGTCTTCAAAGATATTGTGGTCAAGGGTCAAGACTATTTGCTGATTTTGAGTGATGATGAGCAAGAGACGGAAATGGGCATGCATCTAAGAGTATTTCCGGCATTGATAGGCCACTATGTGAAACCTTGGCCCAAACTTTTGAATTCTCTATATCAGTCGGAATGGACCAGCGAGATCAGTTTGAACAAAGCGTCGAAGGCTCATACATTGCATCCGGCCCGTCCTTGGCAAAGCAAGGAATCCAATTTTCTATTGACTTTGAGGCGAAGGATCATCGATAAAGATGCCAAATGGGGAAGGGTTACAAGCTTTCGTGGGGAATTTCATTTCTTTGAAGGCTATTGGGAGTGGACTGAAGATATCCTTAGCCGCTGCGGGAATGAACTCCGAGTTGTTGGTATCTATGATGCAGTTTATGCCTCTCTTTTCACTTATGATTGCCAGCCCGAGATGGTTAAAGCGTTCTGTGAAGCTTGGTGTCCTGCGACGAACACCATTCTCACTTCATCTGGCGAGATGTCTATTTCTCTATGGGATTTACAGTATCTATCAGGGCTTCCGTGTACCGGGACACTGTATGATGAGGTTGTACCCTGCGCGAAAGAGATTCTTGGCAAAGATCAGTTTGGCAACCCGTTCATTCCCTTGAGTTGTAGATATTTACTCTCTGCTTACTATTCTCTTAAGTATCGTGATGGCAAGGATCCTAAGAGCTCAGTTTCTATCGATGAATGGATCAAATTTTGGTCGAAGAAAGCTTCAAAGTATTCTCATCCTCCTGCTCGCAGGGCAAAGAAATCTCAACGCCCCAAATCGACTCATAATCCGAGTGGTTCATTTGAAGCGCATCAACCATGGTCTTCTGAAGAAAAGGCTCCATTCATCGAGCTTGATGCTAGTGACAAGTATCACACTACTATGTACTTGGCAGCTCATATAGCTTGCTGGTTGTGTATCTTTGTTTTTCCAGATGGTGATGCCATGTCGATTAGACCAACCTCTTTCAAAATGGCAAGTTTGATGGCGTGCAAACAGAAAGTTGCCCTTACAGCTCCAGTTCTAGCCAGCATCTACAAAGGGTTGAACACTATCTCTAGTTCTATGGAGCCTTCTCTTGTCCTGGTGACGCTACCCTTTCATTTCATATATGGTTGGATAACGCTCTATTTCAACACTCACATTCCCCTTCCAAGAAGCCTTGGTGTCGCCAAGATGACTCTATACTCAGGCGAAGGAGCTGCGAAGTATTATCTGCCTGTTGCGTGCCGCGAACGAATTCAGTCGTACAATTCGATTCGTTGGAATTGTACCACATTCACTAAGGAAGATGACATTTTCTATGTCGATGGTGAAAATACAAGAGAGATTGAGCAATGCTTCTTCATGGCTATTCGCTCGAGTTTTTTTGGTTTGCCGGCTGGATGACCACTTCATCGTGGAGTCTTATGGTCCTCACCGCTTCAGCCGTCAATTTGGCTATTACCAAATCGTACCCAGCAGCCTTACTCAGAACATTCGAAGGACATCTTTGGAAGAAGGTCTCAACCTTTGGCGCATGTGTTTGCTGCACAGATCGCGATCAAGGGCATGTTTTCCACGATCTTCTTTGGACATGAAGATACATTGTTCAGTCGACTATAAGACTTGGTGGGATAGGACGTACAGATTTTCTTTTGAAAACAAAATCTCTTCTCCGGCTCATATCACTTTTAAAAGAAAAGATCAGGAAGAAGCAATCAACTCCAAAGATGGAAAGAGGAAGGTCGTCTCTACCACCCTTATAGCTGATTCTGGTAGTAGCAATTCTGAGCGTAATTGGAAAAAGAAGAGAATTGCGGGGTCCTCAAAACCGGCCGAGGGTCACGTTGAGGAAGAGCCAACTCTAGTGGATGCCGATGTGAACAAGGTCTTTCCTCATCTCTTATCTTCTTTTCGTATTGATATATAATTTCCATTCTAATTGCATCTTCTTCTTGCCCTTTTGTAGACTTTGAAAGAAGTGTTTGGAAATAATCTTGAGAAGGGCTCACCAATCGACTGTGTATCCATTGAATCCAATAAGTCAAACGAGATTCCTTGTCTTGCTAAACAATCCCGCCCCCGACCAATGCCATCATGTGGGGCGCCTTCCGAGTTCAATGCCACACGCATGATCGATGATGAACTCAAAGTCGTGCTGCAGGATCATCTGGGGGAAGCTTCGTGACAAGGTTGAGAGAACCAAAGTCGAGTTTCTATCGGCGCTTGAAGACGAGATACGGAGTGGCCTTTCCCGTATGAAGATTATTTGTGGTCTTGACCTTTCCAACCTTGAAGATAGTATTGATGAACTATTCTCCAAAGCCACCACTTTTGATAAAGTAAGATCGGCTTCTCATGAGATCAATGAAGGCCACACACTCAAAGTTCGAGAGGTCAAGGTTTGCCTTCAAGAGAAGTTTGCCAAAGAGAAGAAGGATGCTGCGAATTGTGATGCTTTAAAAGTGGATCTTGATGAGTTGGAGAAACGCAAGAAAGAATTGTTGGTGTCTTTGGAGCAGCGAAGCCTGATACTCAAGACTACTCGTGGTGAGATCAAGGTACTCAAGGAAGACCTGGCCAAGCTTGAAGAGGCTTCGAGAAATGATGAGGTCTTGAAGAATTTGGAAGCCTCGAAGCTTTCACTAGAGTCTATGCAGCAGATTTTGAGAGATCAAGACCCTTTTGCTTAGTATATTGCATTTTTATCATTCCTCTTTTGATGATTCTCATTTGGTTTTTCGTGGATATTTTGACATCTTCTCCCGATGCTTGTGCTTCTTTTGATGACTTGATTTTTTTTGCTATTTTGGAATGAAACGTCTTTTGGTTTTACATAATCAACTTAAATCATAACTTGATGATATAAATTGAAAAGAGTCAAACACAACTTATGACTGAACTTAGAAATTATCTAAGCTGCCTACGTACCCTTTTGAAAGGGATCAAGTCAAAACGTAGTTCATAGGATCAACAAGTGTTTGAGATTGGGTGCCGTGCACAGTTTATACTCATGCGGGCCAGGAGTAACATGCAGTTTAGGCTCGTGCGTCAAGGAGCTGTCTTCATACACTCCATTTTGTTGCTTTTCTTCATCTGACTCATTTTTTGGCTTTTCTGCTTTTCTATTTTTTTTTTTTGCTTTTTATGCTTTCCATTTTTTTTTGGCTTTTCTATTTTTTTTTTTATTTTTTTTTTTTTGGAACTATATACATATGTACATGCTTCAACTTCTACCACCCTTCAAGGATAGTAGTACTTCAAGAACTTTCCTTTGAGAGTGATAACAATTGGCCTCCTTGCAGCGAGGGCCGTGTCTCCAACTTGAAAAGAGGGCGCTCGCACTACTTTGTTGAAGGATCTTGAAAGAAGAGCGTGATAGTATTTCAATTTTTGCTGGGCTTCTAGTCTCTCTTCATCCAGAGTTTCCAGTTCTTTGGGGCTCAAGTGCGAATTCTCTTCTCCAACGACCATTTTCTCGCAGGAGGTGATATGGTTTGCTGTGACAACGTCTTCATCTTTTCGGCGAGGATCTTTGCAATCAAAACACGTCTTTATGCTTTCATTTCTCTTGCGTATGAAGGCTATATTCTCTGCAACGCTTGTTGTGATAACGCCACTTCTAACGAGACTTGCAATTTCACGGCGCACTTGACTTTGAGTAGTATGAGGAAGAGGAACTGGATTACTAGCACTATTAGTAGTGTAGTAAGAGGAAGCCACACTTTCTCTATCTTCTTGATCTATGGCATCTCGTGTGAAGATGGTTGTCTTCATTTTGGCCTTCAATTCTTTTCCACATGATATGAGCAAAGTGGTACACCTCTTCATACGAGAAGGAATCGAGCTCCTTAGCTTTTCTGTTATGTCCAATTCATTGGCCCTTTTTGTCACGTCCTTTTTCCATGACTTGCCTTTGCCAAGCCTTTTAAAGACAGATATTCGTTGAGCTTTTCTTTCATCCAATCTTTTGAAAACAGAAACCCTTTGGGTTCTCCGATTGCTTGAAGATTTCGGGATTTGCTTGGTGCTAGCATAGTTAGCAGTGGCTCTCTTGATGGCAATACGAATGGGGCTTTGCACCATGTATCCCAAGCCTGCCTTGGGATTTTGGCTTGTATTAGCAGTTTTTCTCACATAAGACTTTGACGTGGAGCTTTCTTGGGGATTGTATCCAGCATTCACAAGGAGTTTGTATGCCTTCGGACCAAAGTGTTTTGAGAGTTCTTTGTCTGAGAGATCTCCATGTTCTGTGGCGCCACTTTGCTTTGGTTGGACAAAATCTTTGAGTGACTGAGGAATGGGCTTTTTGGCATCAATCTTAGTCAAAGGGATGGTGAAACCTTCCATCTTTGGGCGAGATTCTTTCTCTTGGCGGGATCCTGACTCCTCCTGTGGTACATCCCTTTCCACCATTGTTGCTTTAGTTCTTCCCAAATAGAATTGAGCATCGGCGAAATGTGACTCTGCTTCTGTGAAAGGTTTGTGATCACCAACCACTTTTCTTACGGTGCCATTTTGATAGTATTTGAAGCATTGATGCAATGTAGAAGGAATGACACCATTTTCGTGAAGCCATGGTCGACCCAGAAGCATGTTGTAGGATGTCCTTGCATCAATCACATGAAGCAACGCTGTGGACTCCATGTCCTGCATCTGCAATCGCAGCCTTATAGTTCCAAGAGCTCTTTGCCCTTCATGGTTGAAACCTTGAATCATCAATCGACTGTTTGACAGCTCTTCTGCTTGGATTCCCAATTGCTTCAAAGTCCTTAGTGGCAAGATATTGACTGCCGAGCCTCCATCGATGAGAATTCGATTGACCTTTTGCTCCTGTGTATAACAACTCACGAACAATGGCCTGTTATGAGGTTCGAATCCAAGTTGCAAGTCTTCATTGGAGAATGTGATTGCCAATGCATCATCGCCTTCTTCCATGTTTATTTCAGGTTCTTCATCTACTTGGTTGGATGTATCATACAGGGTTCCAATACCTTCTATTATGTCATTCAAGTCGGTGGAGACCATATTTACAGTATTAGCGTCTTCTTCAAGAGATATTTTCCCTTCTCGGGCTAACCGCATGACCCTGTCTTTGAAGATGAAGCAATCATGTATGGGGTGCCCAACCAGACGATGGTATTTGCAATAATTTGGATCGTCTGTCCTCCCTGCTTCATTTGGTCGCTTCATTTCTGGCAACTCGATAAGCTTTTCTTTGAGCAGGTCATCAAAAATTCCTGAAACATCAGAGTCTAAGAAAGGGTATTGCTTTTGTTGCATTTCTTTCAAGGTAAGTCTTCTTTGCCCCATGTCTCGGGAAGAGTTCTGATTGTCTCGTGGAGCATTCTGGTTGTCTTCCTGATTAACTTCTTTCTTTAGAAATTTCACAGAAGTTGCTTTCACTGCCATAGATTCCTTCTTTGGTGCTTTGTCATATGGTTTTCCTCCTTTCTTGAATTCTGGCTTGAATTTGCTAGACTCCTGGATTGGTGGTCCTTCGATCCCTCTTGCCATCATGCTCAACTCCATATCATGAGCTCTAGTGGCTAGTTCCTCCAATGTTCTTGGCTGGATTCCTCGCAGAATATATTGCAAGCCCCAATGCATCCCTTGAATACACATTTCGATGGCAGATGATTCAGACAATCGATCCTTGCAGTTGAGACAAAGGTTTCTCCATCGGTTGATGTAGTCAATGACTGGCTCTTCTTTGAATTGACGTGAACTTGTGAGCTCCACCATGCTGACAGTTCTTCTAGTGCTATAGAAGCGGTTGAGGAACTCATGCTCCAGTTGTTCCCAACTATCAATTGAGTTTGATTCTAAGTCGGTGTACCAATCAAAGGCATTACCTTTCAATGAGCGAACAAACTGTTTGACCAAATGATCTCCATAAGTACCAGCGTTGTTGCATGTTTCAATGAAATGAGCCACATGTTGTCTTGGATTTCCTTTGCCATCAAACTGTTGAAATTTTGGTGGTTGATAGCCAAGAGGCATCCTCATACTGTCAATTCGCCGAGTATATGGCTTGGAGTAAGTTAACGATGACTTGGAGCTTCCATCGGAGTTATTCTTCATTGTTGCTTCGATGAACTCTTTGAGTTGGTCAATGGGAATGAGGCCACCAGACGAGAAGAGAATGTCTTTTCCTGAAGGCCTTTTTCCATCACTCTTTGATTTGTCTTTGGAGATTTCTTCATCGTTATTCTCTCCATCTTCTTCGCTTTCTTCGCCTTCCCTATCGTTGTTGGCGTGGCTTGAATCTCCTTTTTCTCCTTTAAGCTTTGCAATCTGGGCATCTTGCTCTTGGATGTGCTTGGTTAGAGATTCAACCATCTTTGTCAAGTTCAAGAGTTGTTCCTCCATGGTGGAAGTGTTTGTCATCATGACACTTGCATGGAGTTGATAATTTTCAGTGGGGAATGTGAAGCTTCTCTCAAAGTTGTCATCTTCTTCATGGATAGATGGAAGACGGGAGGTCGACTTGGACACCTCTTGCATCAATTTTGCTTTGCTTCGCGTGATCACACCGATGCTTTCCGAAGAACCTTTAGATGAAGCTGGAGCAGTTGCATTTGGTTGAATGGACATTGTTCAAGATTTTTGGTGAAGAGTAGAGATGAGAGGTAGAGATGTCCCACTGGGCGTGCCAAAATTTGTAAACACAAATTTTTGTATTTCAATTTGATAAAATACAAAACGCGTTACAAAGATAATTTGATAGATTTGAAGATAGATTTATGCGGGTTGCAATCTCTAGTTAATCCTCTGATTCTTCTCTTCCATTTGATTCTTGAACAAGCTCGAAGGTTCTTGAAATACTTGTTTTGATGACGCCAATCCAAAGGACTCAAGTCATGATTTTGGATTGAACGTTGAACTTGATTTGATTTGAAGAAGAACGTCCTTAGAATTTGTAAGAACGCCTTGAAGCCTTTGAACTTGATTTGATTTGATTTGAAGAACGTCCTTAGAATTTGTAAGAACGCCTTGAAGCTTTGGGACTTGGTTGATTTGATTTGAAGATATACTTGAAGATCACTTGAAGATATACTTGAAGACTTGAAGATATACTTGAAGATCACTTGAAGATTTGATGAAATTCTTGAAGATGCTTGGAGCCTTCAATTCTTGCACCACTTCAACTTCAACTTGTGATACTAGAGAGAATTCGTTATGTCCTTCGAACTTCCACTTCTTCAAGTTGGTTCTAATGAACACCCCAACACCTCTATTTATAGATTTTAGAGATGGGCTTTGTGGGCTTTATGGGCTTTGGGCCTTCATACATGGGCCTTAGGGCTTTAGGTGGCCAACAAGCCCATTAATTCATTATATTAAACATTAATCATATATATCTATTTAATTAGGAATAAAATCCCATTTAATAAAATAGAAAATATAATTGAATATTTAATTCATGAATTTACACATGGCACGATTTAATTCGACGACAATTTAATTGTCTACACATGCCCACTGCCCAATTATACAAATCGAAAATCCTAAGTAAATTTGAACATCACCAAAGCCAAATTCACCCAATCTTCATACATACCCACTGCCCAAGCCAAATTAGAGCAATACCTTCACTTATTGGGGTGGCGCGGCGGCTCCAAGCGTGCAAGGCGGCGCGACGGCGGCGTGGTGCAGGGCAGTGAGACGGCGAGGCGCAGGGCGGCGCGACGGCGAGCGGCGAGTGGGGTTTACACGTACCCATGCTTCATAGGCTAGAGATAAACGGCGAGTTAAATACCGAGATTAAAGTTACATCCTTCCTGCCGTATACACATCGACCGATTGCTTGCTAGCTCAAAACGGAAATTACCAAATTCAGTTCCACCTGAAATAAAAGATTAGGATGGAAGAGCGTTGCTCTGTTAATAGCCCTCGACGGATTCTGAGCTTCTCCAAGACCCGAGCGGCCAACGTGTCGTTCCCTGATGCCGACCACCACTCCCCGGCGGAACTAGGCGTCTCCGGCAAGCATGGTCCCAAACCCTCTGAGGTTTATGGGTTCGTCGGATCCATCACCACTGTTGTTTTTACAGGTACGATTCATCTGCTCATTATGAATTTTATGTAGAATCTGCTCCATTTCTATGGTTATCCTTCCTATTTTGTCTTGGACTTGTTGACTTTAAATGGTGTGAGTGATGTACTCCTGTGGAAATTTATGGGTGATTGATTTTTAGGGCTTCTCATGCTGTTCTAAATTCTGATATATATGATCACTAGAGTTTAAACCTGCTCGACATAATTGAAGTACTATAATGAAGATAAAAATCACCGGAGTCATGTTAGCTCAGTTATGCATTTTTCTTGATTGCTTGTATATATTACGTGTGTGGTTTAAGATCCAAAGGAAAAAATAAAAGTATTATGTGTGTGGCCTAATTGTTAAACTGACTAGTTTTTATTGTTTGTAGTCTTAGTATTCTATTCGTCATCATTCTTCAATCATAAGATCTAGTCGTAGCTTGATGAATCTTAAGGATAATAAGATAATTAGAATAGCATCTCTAAGACTCTTAACACATTCTTTCTTCTCCTGCAACAGTCATATTCATTGTATGGGCGTATGTTCCTGACCATTGGTTGCATTCTATAGGGATCTATTACTACCCAAGCAGGTTAGTGTAATGGAATGTGTACTTGCATTTCAGATTTTGAAGCTTTGTTGTTAATTCTCTCTAAAATGCATATTAAAGCTGAGGAGTATTATTTTTGCGGAATTCACAGGCAACTGGATTGATTTGTGTCCATGAATCACACATTGTGGCTACATTATAGTGCATGTCACAATGTCTTCTATGAAGCACGGTTTATGCCTTGTAAGCTTTTTCAGGTATTGGGCGTTGGCTGTGCCAGCTTACGTGATGGTGACAATTTTACTGGCCATCACATTTTATATCGGCATGAATTTTATGGCAACTCCTCCTCCTACCTCCTTAAATATAATGTTTGGTAAATTGACTTCTTATTACACTACCATATCTTGTTCCTTGCCTCTAAATTCTAATTACTTGGGGAAAATAAGGTGTAGAAAGCTGGTCCAGAATCAGAAAGTATTGATGAACATGCATTTTCATGTCACATCAAAGATAATAACCTTTTCACTTCTGCTCTATTTATGCAGATGAATTTAGTAGGGAATCGCTGAGTGGCGTCCCTTCAACAGAGGACGATGAGCAGCCAATCGAGCCCATAACTGACATAGGCATTAACAGAATTAATGAAATCATGTTCGACAACCTCAAATGAAGGTGTTTGATGCGATCCGATCAATCTGCAATCTACATGTATTAAAGTAAGAACTTTCTCATTTTCGGATTACTTATTAAGTTTCTGAAACAAAATTAATCCTTGGAGAGCTATGCATTGCGCTACGTCCAGATTCACATGCTATTTCTTGTTAGTTTATACTTGAGTATTTACACTTACCATTTATGATTATTTATGAATATATTTGACAAAGCGAGGTAGCTAATCGATGGAGGAAAGTGTTGAATTATGGAGATGGAGGTCAGTTTTCAACTTGCTCCCAAATTTCACTTCATATTGTTGGGAATATCAGCTTCCAAAATACTATACAATAGAGGAAAATGTGAAATATACCCTTAGTGTTTCCTCAAAGGATCAAATAAGCCCTTCATGTTGAAATATACCCTTAGTGTTATGCCATTTTTTTTTTCTCGAAGCATTAATAATAAGAACTAATTACTAATTTTTCATTAATTTCTTTATACTTAAGGTTCCTTTTATCACTCTTTATTTTTTTTTACGAAATTTTCTATTAAATATTTTAATTATTATTATTATTATACATTTTGTTTTATTAATATATTTATTATCAACATTACTGTTTTTTTATTTTTATATAGATTAAATTTGACTTTATTATTCACCCAAATTTCTAGCTTCAGATTGTAAATCTCAAGAGCAGTGTAATTGAATAATTTAAGACGGAATTTATTCAATTTAAAATAAATAAAAATAAATAGATATGTAGAAGTACAAATAAATGGATAAATATATAGCTAGTTCTTATTGTTAATGCTTCAAAACTAGAATAATGTACAAAACTAATTTGATTTGGGCTCACGTTTACGGTTTGACGTTCCTTTTTTCCTTAATCTTTGGGCTGCCTGAGGCTCGAAAAAAAATGAGGTTTCATGTTTAGGTCTCGAGCTGTGTAAAAGGTCCTAATTGAAAAAATTAAAGAAAAAGAAAAAAAAAATTGAAACCCAAAGAAACCATAACTTGAGTATTTACGATGATTTGAGTTAGTTGTTGATTCATCCATGCCGTGGGACCACTTATGAATCAAGGCATGTATTGGTCTGACCACTAACGAATTACGATGGTTGAATTAGTTTTGATTTTTGCATTTTTCATTTAATTTAAATGAAACAAATTTAAATAACACGGTTACTTAAATTAAAATTGTACTAATTTAAATTACTGAATGTAAAATACGTAAATTTAAATTAGTAAATAGAGCCCAAACTATAGTAATTTAAAATTGAAAAATTACAATAATTACAAAAACTGAAAATTAATATAAGTAAAAATTTAATATCAGTAAAAACTAGAAGTCCGAACTATAGTTTTAGAAAATAGAAGCCCAAACTTTTTTTCTCTTTTTCTTAACAGAAGTCCAAGCCCAACTATAGTTTTAAAATTTAATAAGGGATCATTTTATTTTTTGATAAATTACATAAGTAAATAAAGAAATTTTAAAGATCGAGCGACGGAGGACTCGAACCCAGGACCTTAGGTCTTGACCTCCTACGATTAGGCCAACACACGCACACAATAAGAGATTATTTATTAACCCTCATGTTGCTTTATCTTCATTCTGTCTTCTTCATGTTTCTCTTCAGTGGCAGCCGCAATTCTTGAAAACATGTATGATTTTTTTTTTCAACGCTTATCATACACGCACCTTTCATAAAAGGCGATGAGCCGAGCTCATTTCATCGTGCCAGGACTCAAGCCATCCCTCTCGACATTGATCGACTCATAACTTGGGTTAATTTGAGTTGGGCTATGAGCCGACCGATGTGCATGCTCTGATTTTTAAAAGTCATAATTTGAAAAGATTAAAGAAAAAGAAAAAGAAAAAAAAAATTGAAACCCAAAGAAACTCTAAATTTTGATTTTTTTTGAAGACTCTACCCTTCATGCGACAGCCAAGCAAGGAGACTTAGACCGCCTCGGGGCTTGCACCTTTGAGCTATTGGAAAACACCTAAAGGCTTAAAACACATTTTAAAACCTTGATTAAGGGTTTATTTGTACATAAAAATACTTAAGGGCCTTAGTTGATCCTTAATGTCAAATTGCTCACCACTTTCCCAAAATTCAACGAGTCTAGACCTCGTCAAAACCTCTGGAAAAGATAACCATAGGGGCATTATCTTCCCCTACTTTCATTTCTTCCAAAGTAAATTTATGTAAAGTCGGAAGGTCATGATTGATAAGCAGAGATAAAATTAGATGAGAATTGAATGGATTTTAAGAAAGAAATGATGATGAGAATGGAATAGAATAAAATATAGCATTTTTTTTATTGATAGGAATGAATGGATATAAATGAATAATAATATTATAATAATAATATTAATAATTAGTATTTTTAATTATTATTTATTTGCAATATTAGTATTAATATTATAGTGATTAATTATTATTATTATCTATTAATTATTTGTTTTGTTATTTATCATCATTGTTTTACTATTATTATTATTATGATGATTTATTTATTTATTATTATTTCTTTTTATTTTGGTATTATGTATAATAGAGGATAAATGCACCCACTTTTATATATGAGTTTTCCTTTAAGAGCATCTCCAACGCTCTCTTTTGCGTGCCGGATCAAGCCGGCACGACACTTGTGTGTTGCGCTGGGGTATATATGATTTTTCCTTTAAGAGCATCTCCAGCGCTCTCTTTTGCGTGCTGAACCGAGCCGGCACGGCACCCGTGCGTCGCGCTGGGGGGAGGAGGTTCATGTTGAATGCCAAGGATGGTGCCGGGCACGAAGGTGAAGAAAGGTGTTAGCGTATTGTGCACGTGCGTAATTTAAGAAAAATAAAAAAGAGAGAGAAATAGGAGAGAGAGTTGCAATGGAGGAGGTCCCAACAGATGCAGAGAAGAAGAAGAAGAAGAAGAAGGTGTCTTTGAGGTTGAGGAAGAGGAGAGAGAGTTGCCTTTGAAATTCATGCTAATAACCTAGAATTAGGGATAAACACGATAGAATATGGTACGAAACAAAGTTATTTTTTTCATATCATTTTAAAAAAATAGAATATAAATTACATTGTGGCATCCGGTGAGCCATATCACGTTTCTGGTAATCGAAAAATAGATGCGTGATATATTTGATAAAAACTTGATAGTTTGAAGGTTTAGAGAACATTTCGAAAGTTTCAGGGTATTTTTGATAACGTGGATATAGTTCAGGGGTTTTCATGATATTTACCCTTATTTTTTTTCACGAACTTTGAGAATTGTCAAAAAATACACGAACTTAAGTTCATTTTATTTTTTCCCATGAAATATATTGTTAAAAAAAATAATCTAAATAATACTTTTATAATTAATAATAAATACACGAATTTTGACTTATTTTGATTTTAAATCAGGCATCTCGAATTGACAACTTTTGTTGAAGATATAATTTTTTTTAGGGGAAAACCATAGAAACATATTATTTCAAATCGCGATGAACAATATCTGTAATATAGGAGGGGAAATCCTAATTCCAGATCATTATACCATCAGACCAAGCAGCGAAATTCACTAAATAATGAGTGACTTTATTTGCCTCACGACGAACATGCCTAAAATAAAAAATAATTCTCTCCTTCGCAAGAACAAACGCCTCAAATAAATCATCACATAAAGAATCCACTCCCTTGTAGTCTTCGTGAACCACATGCACCGCCAACATCGAATCGGAGTACACCACAACCGGGCCAAGATCATTCTCTAAGCAAAAATTGATACCCAAAAGCATAGCTTGCAATTCGCCCATAAGGATAGTCTCCGTCCGCCCAACTCTGTGAGCAGCAGCTGCAATAATTGCACCAGCCCAGTCGCGAACCAGAAACCCCACGCTGGCAGCTCCACTGACGTCGTGCAAAGAGAAGTCAACATCCCCGGAGAATGCCGCAGCGAGAAAGAATCCAGCGACTATCTCCTTCACACGGTAACAACCGGGAACTCCAAGCACCTGCTCTCTAGCTTTCTTGAAGGCTGCCAGGTAGTGCTTTCCTCCATTAAGACTCTCAAACTGTGGAGAAGAAACCTTTCCATGCTTAACATCGCATAACCAGCGCCAAGAACTCCATAAGCTCATACAAAAGAGCTCAAAACCCTCCATATCCATCTTCTCAAGTATCAATTTGCAAATCTCTTCAAGGGATAATTATCTACATTTGTTCAAAAATACCACCAAACCGAGCTCTTCCAAGCCCGAATCACACTATCACAAAACAAAAGGCAATGAACAGTAGAACCCCAATCTCGGCAACACCACGAACACACACTATTAACGGGGAATATGATGGCGGGCCAAGTTAGAATCTGTAGCTATAAGATTCTGTGTAGCTCGCCAAATAAAAATCCTAACTTTAGGAGGAATATTAGCGAGCCAAACTGAGCTCGTTTTTATTTTTGGACGACGAGTGAATAGTAAACTGAAATTTTTCGATAAACGAATAGAGCTCGTTTATTAGAATTTCGAGAACGAGCTTGCATTTTCTATAGTTATATAGAATTACGAGTGTGATGAAAGTGAGTGGGAGTTGAGAGGGCGAGTAACGAAGAGTATGGGTAGTTAGTCGTTAAAACAAGACGAAACGAGATGTTTAACGACTAAGTGGGGATTAATATCCTAAACATCTAGACCTACCCTACCTTAACCCCCCCCCCCAACCGCCCAAAGCCCCCTCTTCCCTTATATTGGCGGCTGTGTGTCAGCCAAACACTTTAATCACTTTCACTCTCACGCACTAACACCTAAAACACACAACACTCACGCCATTCTCCATTGAAGCTTAGTTGGAGCTTTCAAACTCCGATTTGAGTGCCGAGACGAGCCCCAATCATCTTTTCGATCACATATCTAGGTAGGTGTCATCTCTACCTATGTTTTGATGGTTAGATTTTTGAGTTTTGTCGACGTTGAAAAACGTCGATTTCTCGACTTTATTTTGAAACGATGTCGGATCATTGTGAATTTTTAGTATGTTGTTCTTAGCATATAGTTGATCATGTTTAATGAAGGTAGCAAGAACGGAACGAACTGTAGCTACGAAACCCATGAGGGCAGCCCCGTCTTTGTTCACCGTTTAGCTCGTCTTTCAATTTTTGTTTGATCGTTTTGACTTGATATTTGTGCTTAGGAGTATGCTAGGATTCTTATATTTTAAATTCATATTTTTCCAAGCATGAAAATTTGTATGATTTTGTAGAGTATGATTGTTTATTTTCGTGAAGTATGGGACGATGCATGATAATTTTTTTTGAGTTTATGTGTTCTAGGATGTCTCTTGAGCATGTTAGTTTAATTTTGAAGTTTGGAGTAATGATAGAAAAGAGAAGGATGAGAACCGAATGTTTGTTGAGCATGAGTAAGTATTGAGCTTTTTGAGCTGGCGTGTGAATTCCAGCTCTGCTGAGTTTGTCAGCTCTAGCGTGTGGAAGTCAGCTTTGCCGAGTTTGTCAGCTCTGGCGTGTGGAAGTCAGCTCCGCCGACTGGTCAGCTCTGCCGAGTGATTTTCAGCTCTGCCGAGTGGTCAGCTCTGCCGAGTGATTTTCAGCTCTGCCGAGTGGTCAGCTCTGGCGAGTAATTTTCAGCTCTGCCGAGTGATCAACTCTGGCGTGTTATTTCCAGCTCTGCCGAGTGGTCAGCTCTGGCAAGTGATTTTCAGCTCTGCCGAGTGATCAGTTCTGACGTGTTATTTTCAGCTTTGTCGAGTTTGTCAGCTATGGCTGCCAAGTCAGCGCTGGCAGGGCAGTAGAGTTAAAATTGTTAAGTTTTAATTCCTTAATTGAGTTTAAGTTAATAAATGAGTTTTCTTTTATAATGACCCTTCTCCTCATCGATTCTTCGTCAATAAAGGTCCAGGCGGGAAGTGATAGCAAAAGAGGGAAGTAACTCTACGCCCGTAGTGGGAACGAATAAGGTGGGCTTTCCTAAAAACGTATATAGAGATCCCCTGCATACAGACCTCTTATACGAAATGAAATGAATGACATGATATAATTGTTAAGTTTCGATTTTATGAAAATGATTAAATGATGAATGGTTCTTTATGAAATAAAATGAAGTGAATGAAATGTTTATGAATGATTGTCTGCCAAAAATGTTTATGTTTTATGTATGTATCCTATCTGTGTTGGTTCGCCAACAATAAAGGAAATCGAATTCGGACCCTACGCTAGCCGAATGTTTGTTAGTAAGGGTTAACGTGTACACTCATGGAGACCGCGAGTCGCTTGCGACCGGTCTTGGCGTCTATGGGAGGAGGCCTCCTCCCCGACGCTTGACAGAAAGGACAGATATGGATCATATAGACTGAAAATGGATGCATCCAACTTTATGAAATGAAAGAAAATGTTTAGTAAGCACGGGTCCTTCAAGTAAAACCCTGTGTGTTATTGTTGGCAGTACAATAATTGATATAAAATGTTATGTTTCCGGCTTATGTTCACTGAGTATTTTTACTCAGCCCTGCATGTTGTTTTCCCTAATGTGCAGGTTGAGCGGGTGATGGAATGGAGTGGAGTTGAGCGGATGTACCCTTTTTACATAGAACAATAATGTAACCTTGAGTATACATCTTCATATGTATAAGTATAACTCACACGTATTTCCACTGCAAGATACTCTGATTAAGCTAATGTTTTATTTCTAGTATGATACTCTTTTGTTGGGTAATTCACTTTGATGGGCCTTCCCGAAAGAACGTTTTGTATTTGCCCAAGTGATCAGTTATGATCCTAGTGTTATATAATATATGTCTCTTTTCGTAAAATGTTTGATTGTTAAGTAAATGCCCCTTTCTTTCCCCGCTTCTTAATCCCCTTCCCGAGTCATAACCCCGGTTAAGCCATCCTTAGGGATTGCGGGCTGTGACAATCGTTCCCCAACCTTGATAAGGGTATAGATTCAATAGCTGCCACTTCGAAAGGGAGAAAGGAATTAGCGAGCTTTTCCTTATC
Source organism: Salvia miltiorrhiza (assembly GCF_028751815.1). Classification (NCBI taxonomy): domain Eukaryota; kingdom Viridiplantae; phylum Streptophyta; class Magnoliopsida; order Lamiales; family Lamiaceae; genus Salvia; species Salvia miltiorrhiza. The sequence continues at coordinate 6,212,239 of NC_080390.1, read as the reverse complement.
CCAAGTTCCATTCTCAATAACCTTTTCTACCAAATTATCAGAGTTGTTCCCATTAGAGCAAGCTGGAATACCTCTACCATGCATAGGAATCCACTGGTCCTTAAACGCTCTAATCTGCTTTCCGTTGCCAACCCGTCGTTTCAGGCCGCCTTTGAGAAGCTCACGTCCCCAAGCTATAGAACGGTAGGAATACGACGAAGTACAAGAGAGTTGAGCATTAAGCAAGTCACCATATTTATAATACCTCCCTCGCAACACCCTTGCTACCAGCGAGTCCGAAAATTTCAGCAGCCTCCATGTTTGCTTAGCAAGCAAAGCTTGATTAAAAACAGACAATTTTTGAAAGCCCAAGCCTCCTTTCGACTTCTGCGAACAAAACTTGTCCCAAGACGACTAGTGCATTAATTTTCCAGACTCCGACTCCCCCCACCAGAAATTCGAGCATGCCCGTTCAATATTCGAACATATAGCCATCAGAACTTTAAAACAACTCATGGTATAAGTGGGTATAGCTTGAATAACTGATTTAATAAGTATCTCATTTCCCCCAGCCAAGAAAAACTTATTCTTCCATGAGCTAAACTTCTTAAACACCCTCTCTCTAAGGTAGTCGAACTGGACTCGCTTTTGGTTGACAATGAAGGTCGGGAGTCCGAGATAAAGAGAGTGACCCGAGGTCTCACAAATGCCCAATGTATCCACAACCATCTCAATATCGCGCCGTGCATGGGCTAAAAAACACAACCGACTCTCCATATTCACCAGCTGACCCGACGCCGAGGGGTATAAGTCCAGAATATTCTTAATACACCGTACCCCTTCCACAGTAGCTTTAAAGAACAAGAGGCTGTCATCGGCAAAAAATAGGTGAGAAATCGATGGGCTAAGCTTAGCCACCCTGACCCCTTCCAAAAGTTGACGTCGCTCATAATGATACAAAGCGGCAGACAGGCCCTGAGCACAGATCATGAAAAGGAATGGAGACAATGGGCAGCCTTGTCGAATTCCTCTCGAAGGAGTAAGAGAACCATACACCTTCCGGTTAATAACAAAAGAACGTCACCGACATCACACAATCCATACTAATCTCAACCATAGAATTAGGAATTTTTGCTACTTATTTTGTTTTTAATCAGGCATCTCGAATTGCATGACAACTTTTGTTGAAGATATAATTTTTGCTTGTATATATTATCCTCCTAATTCGGGTTGCATTTAAAATTTATATCACGTCCGTCATTTTAATGCTTCATTTTCTATTTGATTTTTAAGGAGATAATTAATTAAGGGTGGAAATTTAAAATATCCATTAATTAATGCTTCAACTTGTTACCACTGAAGATATTCTTTAAAGCTCCATACGGCTTTTGCTTGGAGAACCACACAACGATCCGTTAACAACACCAAAGTAGATTATGTTTTTAAAATTAAAACAAGAAAAAGAATATTATATAATTGAAGTAGAATTCAAATTAAAATAATGGATTCAAAGATTCCATTTCAAAGTCCAAGATTTCTGGGCAGAATCATGAAAAAGTATGGTCGTAGTATAACTTTTAGGATTGGGTTTGCAGCGTCTTGATTCATTGCATTGCGTAAAACATGCATACAAGTAGCTGCTGATTGCAAGGACAATAAATTAATATTTCAAAATCGTCAAAAAAAAAAAAAAGAGGACAATTAAATTTTATTTATTGTTTTCTTCAAATACTAATATCTACATTCGTTTATTGTTTTTGTAATTTTAATGCTTTCAATTCTTAATTTTTAGTCCAGATTTTTTACTCAAAGATGAATATGGCTCCCACTCTCCTATAAGGCTGAAAATGCTGCATATGGGATACATGTTGGGAACAAAAAAAAAGAAGCTAAATATGACCCTTATTGATATAAAGAGGGCGTACACGAGAATCATGAATTTTTATGTATAAAATTTATGTTTTGCGGAAAACTATATTCATACATATATACTGTAGAAATATAATGATGCAGAGAAATGTGTGGTCCGTTCATTAAAATTCACAAAATATCAGAAAAAAAATGCAGGTGATAGTGAAATTTCACCGATTTACAAAAAATTATCATAAGAATATAAGAGAAGGAAAAATAAACTCGTAAGATTTTATTTATCGAAATTCAAAATACACAATAAAATCTTATACATGTAGACTAACAACTAAACAGGTCAAGCCCGTAAATAGAAGCAAAAGACATAAACAAATAAAAATTCTAATAATTAAATTAAAGTAATAAATAAAATGCTAGTATATTTATTGTTCTCCATTATATAGACATTAATTGAAACGTATGCTTGTATTGTATGTGGAATAAGAGTGATGTGCAATTTTTATGAATTTCCCCCAAATATTCTTATCTTTATTTTAGGAAGGATACATGCATTCCATACCCTTTATTGGCTTATACTAGTGGAGGCCATATTCAATTATTCATAAATTTGGGCACCTTTTCAGTGGTTTAACACTTCTATGGGGTTATTCTTGATTCATTTATTTTAGGAGTTTGGTTCATTTGACCAAATCTTTATAATTCTATCGATTAAAACAAGACCAAATAAATGGTTGGATGTTTCACACATATAACTAGGAAAAAAAAAATACAAGTATATGGATGTATATACTTGTACATTAAGTATAGATACTTTATGATTTGTAATTTTACGTTAAATATGACTTTTATTTTAATCATTCCATATATATATATAGGGGGCCGCTCCATCCCCCAATTTTAGAGCACGATCTGGTGCGTTTATTTCATCAATCCTATGTGGCTGATATTATATCTGGAGGGTGATTTTTTTTTGCAGGGTTCGAATCCTGAAGGGAACATAATATTTTAAAATTTGTTATTCTTCAGTATATACTGCATTGTTTATCGATATATAAGTCTTATTCATTACCAATTTTTTAAATTTTATTTTTCATCAGTATATACATCTTGTTCGTTAGATATATATGTTTTGTTCATTAGTATTATATGTCTTATTCATTGTCCTCATGTTACACGAAAAATAGGGAGTCTCACTGGAGCGTGCTCCTATATATATATATATATATATATATATATATATATATATATGGATATGTATGTATGCCGATGAACTATAATATGAAAAATAAAATAAAACATAATAAGAAACTAGTAAAAAAAACATTAATTAGGGTACAAAAAGAAATTAAAAGAAGAAACAATTAGTATTAGTGAAATCTCAAGTCTAAACACAATATATTTCCTCATCTGTCTTGCTTAATTTGAAAGCGTTTATTTCTCGATGCACGAAACTGTAAAAAAAAAAGAGACTGTTAGAAGCCAATTGAAAAATAGCAACTAGTTGTTCTCAATCAAAAATAAAAACAAAAATTGCAACTATAGTACGAAATTATAAGTAAAATTAGTGAAGTTTAGGGATTAGGGAAAAATGTTGATTGTGTCAGATCCTCCCACCTAAATCATATTTCGACAAGATTTCCCTGTCCAAGATAATTCTATTAAATTCAATGCTACATAATTTTCCCTCTATATATGTAAGTATAATGCATGCTACCACCAAACTCAAAATACATGCTTCATCACTCATCAACTCAAAAAATAATAAATTTAATTACAATGTATGAAAGAGAAGAAACGAGGTGGCGCGTGGAAAAGAGGGATGCGGATAGGCGTTCCAACGGGTGGCTGCTGGTGGTGCTCGCCATGCTTGCCGTGTCGCTGCTGGTTTTGCCACCAATTTTGCCTCCACTGCCGCCGCCGCCGATGCCGCTCATGCTTTTTCCGGTGGGGATAATGGCCCTTCTCATGGCGCTGGCCTTCTCCCCTACTTAGCTTATTACATAAATATATAGTATTTGTAGGACAGTCGAGACTTGAGAAAGAAAAAAAATCCATTTCATATGCATATATAGTCACAGAAATATTCCATAGATTTTCTTACATTTTTTTTTGAGAGAATTTTTTTATGGTTCTGAATCACATCTACACACACTTCATTTTTAGTTTATTTTGATTGGTTCGCCAAGTGAGGCTTCTATCATGTTACCTTTTTTTCTAATTTGTTGAAAATGGTATTAGCAGTGCTTCTCGCGGTGCCAAATTGAAGAGGAGACTGAATGGATTTCCATTTAACTCCAAAACTGGGAAGAGCTACATGGAGAAAATACTTAAGTCTTTTTTGGAGAAAACAAAAGTTTAGGACATTTTGTAGAAAATACTCAAAATTTCGGATATAAAACACTATTAACCCTTCAAATTATCTTATTTGATTTGATCTATTTTGTTCTTAGACAATTATTTTACACTACATTAATTATGTGTTCACACATATTTACATTACAATTTTATTATCTTAAATAATCATGTCAAAAAGAAATTAGTAAAGTGAAACCGAGAGAATACTAACCAAGCTTATCTTTATTAAAATTCAGCTTGTACTAACACTGTGTTTTATGCATTCTACATTTACCATGGAATAAGAAATAGAGTTTCAGTGTGCGTGTGTTGACCTAGTGGTAAAAGGTTAATGCCCAAGATTTAAGATGTTAGGTTTTTAAGTTTCTTTATTTATTTATATAATTTATAAAAAAAAATGAAAGAGAGGTGTTGGGTTTGCTAGTAATATGTAGTATTTTCTTAGTACCTAGAAACTACAAAAATGCAGATACAGAATATTTAGAACAAGAAACTTTTAATTTTCTTCAAGGAAATAGAAATTGCCAAACTAGAAGGAAGAAAGGGAACAAAGACTTGTCATAAGATGATCCGACATTAATCACAAGCATGAGGTATTGGAGAGTAACACTATATTACGATTAACTTACTGGACTGAGCTCTCCCATGGTTGCTGTTGTAAACACCTGCAACAAAGCTGCCATTTTCAATCTATTTGCATTAACAAAAATAGATTAAGTAGAAAGCTTTAGGATGTAATGGCTGTACAATCAGTCTCTTAATAATAAGTATCCCTTTTAAACTAGTAATATATTGGATAACAAAAAACTGACCTCATCTGCTGTGCTGTATGGAACTCTGATAAACTGATACGTCGCTCGACCAAAACTAAGTTTTCGTTCACCGCAAGGTCCATGACCTAAGGAGAAAGTTTTATCATAAAGCATACCACAGGCATATGTATGATTCTTTGCAAATAAGCATCATACATGGAACTCAGCCCTAGATATCAAGGTCAGCCTGATGTAAGAAGTAGAAAAGGAAAATTGTCTAGCCAACAAGACAAGAGTAGTATCTTAGACTCTCAGTTTCAATAAAAATGTAAAAGAATTAATAAGCAATTCGTTATGTATAAGAGCAGCCTGATTTTCGTCCACAAAGCTGAAAATTAACAAAACAAGTTGGAGGGATCGGACAAGATCTGAAAGTAATAGAGATCTTAAAAGGTGAAATCATATTTTCTTGGTATACAAGCATAGCACAAATTAAATAGGAGTTTTGTGTTATATTAATGAAATACGATAGGAATATGGATAAATGTCAAAGAATAACAAAATTCTTTCTACTGCACAAAATTTCTGTAATCACACCAAACTTTGGAGCAGAATATTTGTTGTGACAGAATAGGATTAAAGAGCACAATCAAACAGAAAACGTAAAGAAGACACAGATTTACGTGGTTCACCAATTTGGCTACATCCACGGGCAGAGAGGAGAACAAATTTTATTATGTGGCTAGGGTTACAGATTACAGATCTCAAGTATATATAGTACTTTGATAAAACATCCAAATTGGGCTTAAAGCCCAAAACTACATACCGTTGGGCCGAGGGCGTCTCCGCCCCCCGGACTAGCTTGGTGAACATATCAGCAGGATTATCAACAGTACCTACTTTCATCACCTTGATTCTCTACTCATTCCTCAGAAAATGATACCTCACATCAATATGTTTGGTCCTCTCATGATGAACTTGATCCTTGGTCAAACAGATTGCACTCTAACTGTCACAGAACACAATAACTTGATCATGATGTAAACCAAGATCACGTACAAGCCTTTTCAACCAAATTCCCTCTTTAGTAGCTTCTGCCAATGCCATATACTTTGCTTCAGTTGTAGATAGAGTAACTGTACGTAGCCTGCAAAGTTGCCTTCCAATTAACAATAGAACCACCAAAAGTGAAGACATAACCAGTCATAGATCTCTTACTACGTACCAACATCTACAGCATAGTCAGAATCAGAATAACCAGTCACAGAACAATGAGTATCACCTCCATAAATGAGACTAACATCAAACGTACCTCTAAGATAATGAAAATCCTCTTCGCGGCTTGCCAATGCTCCTTTCCAGGTCGTCCCATGAACCTGCTGACAACACTAACACCATGTGCAAGATCTGGTCTAGTGCAGACCATAGCGTACATCAAACTCCCTACTGTATTAGAGTATGGGACTCGAGACATGTGCTCCTGCTCAGCTATAGATTCCGGTGCATAATCAGCAGACAAATGAATATTTACAGCACTTGGAGTAACAATAGGCTTGGCAGTAGACATGCCAAATCTCAACAAGATCTTCTGGATGTAGCTCTTCTATGACAAGAAAAGCTTCTTATTCTCCCTTTCCCTATGTATCTCCATGCCCAGAATTCTCTTTAATCGGATTTAATAGTCAAATCCAAACCGTCTATGTCAAATCGAAACCGTCAGCAGTTAAATGTGCTCAACAGTTGTAATTATCTATGCCTGCTAAATATTCACCCAATGCGCTAGCATCAGTTATTTGAGTTTGTTATCTACTATATTTTGGGCTGTTGGAAATTAGAAGAAAATCCATAATCAAAATAGTCCTTTCTCTGAACAGATCACATGCCTCCACAATAAGACCTTCCTGATCTGATTAGAATTGGAGATTATATTCTTACTCCTTTTGAGACTCTCTCAACATCCTCAAGTGACGGCGGATGTGAAAATCTGCATTAACCTTCTCCAAGGCACAAAAACTTATTAGTCTTTGTATTTTGGTTTTTCTATAAATGTGCACCTTGGTCTAGCATTATTTTCACATCTCAACTAACCTACTTCTACAGACATCTCTGTGAGAAAATCTCTCTTTACAGAATCTCTCTCAATAATGGGAAATTTCAGGAAGAAAATGGAACTAGTCGCCTTGATCTTCAGAGGACCATTCAAATGGAATGAAGTCCTTCTTCAAACTCCGACTAAGAGCTAAAGTCAAGCTCATCTTTTTTCTCACTTGTTTCCAGAGATTAAGGTATCTTCCATCATAATGCACGGCATAAAGAAGCCACCATGCTTCGGGAGGACAGAATTTGAAGTAACAAATGCCAATGGTTACTTCAAATGGTCTACAAAATCACCTCGTGTATCTTGCATACTGATAAACACTCATTTTGCATAGTTTATATGGGTTATATTCTGCGTTTTAAGTCGATATTATGCCTGTTTCATTGTCGTTTAGAGTTTATTGCATATTAATTCATGATTTCACGGTCGGGTGTAGTTTTGGCTGTTTTGATGCAGGGATGAGTGTTTTTTAGAGCATGGATAATAAGGAATATGTTTAAGAGAAGAGATTTGAGAGAATCGAGTCCGAAAATCGAGAAAAGACGAAGATTTTGTGTTAGGGGCGAGAAAAAGGATTTTCGGCGGTCAAACTCCCTTGACCGCCGAAATTGAGAGTTTGAAGGCCAAACTCGGCGACCAACTCGGCGGGAGCCGTTTTGGTCGCCGAACTTCCTGATTGATTTTTGTGCATGAATTTGAGTACTCGGCGGTCGCCGAGTTTGGGAGGATTTCGTGAGGAATTTCGTGGATTTTGACGGTTTTTCGAGTTGTTTTTTATTTCGAACTTTATTTTTACCCTAAGACTATAAATAGGTCCTCTTTTGACCTATCTAGGGTTCCATACATTACATTCTAGTATTATAGCTTTAGTTTTACATTTGTTTTCCAGTTTTCAAGGCTTGGATCAAGATTGAAGATTCAAGTAGCTACAATTGTTCTTATTCAGTTTTATTCGATTTTATTTAATTCAGTTCTTTCAATTGTGTTTTTATTAATTATGTTTATGCTTTCTTTTATTATGTCTGGCTAGTTTCGTTTAGCTGATTCTAGGGTTTGTAAATAGTTGATTGAATTTATGTAATTAATTTGTTAATGCCTTTTTTGCCTTCCAGTTTATGATTCATAATTCCTAGTGCTTGATTTCTTGTGAATTATCTGATCAATAGTTTGCATGTTTAACTATTCGGTTTGAGACCTAGCGGAGATAACTGTTTAGCGGATTCAGGAATGTATGATATGATCTTAACCTTGAGACTTAACAGAGATAGGTGGATCATAGGGAGCAATTCTTAGGAGTTATTGGGAGTTAGTAGATTTTCTTGAGACCTAGCAGAGATATAGAATTTACTAATCTACGATCGTTGCTGCTTTAACGAGAGTAATTAATTAAACAAGTGATCTCTCATCCTAATTGGATTAAACTGGTACATATGATTAATAGATTAATTGTGTAGATTTGGTTGATGAATTTACTACCCTAGGATCAGTTATCTTTCTTCATTTGATTTAGATATTTGTATTGTTTATTCTTTTGTTTGCATTTTAGTTTAAGTAATTCGACCTCTACGTTCTGTTGTCTGTCTACTATTTAAGTTTGTTTAGGAGATAGCTAGAGTGATTTAGACACTTCAATCCCTATGGAGACGATATTCTTACTTGCTATTTATTATTACAATTGCACCGTGTTAGTTGCGGGTTAGTTACTAGAAAAATAGTACATCACATACCTCTCATAACGTCAACAACAACGAGTTTCCCCTCGTTGTCCGCCAACATCCCTCGTCGTACACAGTCTTCTCAACATAGACCTAATGCAGGCGAATCGACAGTGTTAGTCCTCACGACTATCACTGATTCGATATTCCCCTCTCACACCCATCCCGTGCTTGGAGACGTCGAAGAAAATTGATCCTGAGACTTCTCCATATCCGTATGCTGTGCCACAATTTACCCGACTTCTTTCACCAAAGGCTCAGCATACCCACCCACATACTCTCCATCTTCCTCTCTCTTAAACCCTTTTCCAACCCTAAGGTCCGTATGCAGAGCCGCTCTATCATAGTTCTATTCCCAAGAGCTCTACATACTTACCCATATCCCCTACCTTCATCTCCACAAACCCTCTTCTTCCCATTCTCCCTCATCATCTCCCTCACCCACTGGCGTCTCCCTCTTCTGAGTCTCATCTGCTCAAACTCATCTCGAACCTTCTCACGAGCTTCTGAGAAACTGAGTTGAGTATTGACTGATCACTGCTTCCAACATCAGTCATTCTTCCTTTTTGATGTTGCCAAAAAGGGGGAAAGAAGGAAAAGAAAAATCTTCAGAGACTGGAGCTGGTAAAATAGTAAGATCACCAGAAGATCAGGAGGAAGAACAGCCAGATGACATCAAATCAACGGAGAACAAGTGTGAAAGAGTGAGCTCATCAACAAGAAGATGGAGATGAAGATCAACACCAAACAGCAGACTGATGAAGAGCATAATAGCTTATTCATGTTGTAACTTTTTTGTATCTACCTTATGTTGTGTATACTTTCAATATTTCAAGGTTATACAAGAAAAGAATTGCTTCATCTATCTGTTGACAAGAAACATCCGTTTTAAGCGATCTTACATCTCTTGCATATTTTTAATTCGTTGGATGTTATTAAGTTGTCTGACTGTTTGGTTTGCACTTTGTTCAGTTATTTTAAGTTGCGTTGACTGCTGGTTGTAGGAGCATAATGATCAGGGGGAACTGAATTAACTCCCTTAGAAACCAACTTCAGTCTATTTTTCTTTGTTTTTCTTGTGTGGTTTTGGTATCATCAAAAAAGGGGAAATTGTTGGAAATTAGAAGAAATATCCATCCTAGTTTTGATGATACCAAAACTCTTAGCTTTAATATCTTGACTGATGATTACAGGAGAAAGAAGCGACTGAAGAAACTACAACTGAAGCTATCAAAGATCAAAACTTAACTGCAGAACTGAACAACTGAAGGAAAATACTGAGATTATGCTGGTTGACTGAACTAAAGTCAACGACTGGTCAAGCAACGGACGGAAGCATAATCACTTACATTAAATGCTTATGCAATAACATTCAATATACCATCTAAGAAGAATGTCCTTTTTGGTACCTGAGCAAGAATAAAGACGTTATCTCCAACGGTAGGATTTGAAGAAGAAGATCTCCGCCAACGGATCTATTCCTCAGAGACGCCTATAAATAGCTCAGAAGATCTTTCAAGAAAGAGAGAGATGAGAGAGGTGAAGAAAAGAAAAGAGAAGGTTCTGATTAAATCCTCAATGCTAAAGCTACAACAAAAAATCAAATAGAGCTCAATATTCCTTAAGCATTGAATCGATGAAGAAAGTATCTCACTGTTGTAAAATCAGTTCTACTGATTACCTAAACTCTCTTAGTATATGTCACACCCCAATTCTTGGAGGAATAAATTATAATCGAGGTGCGACTAAAATCATAGAAATAAACAAGGGAAGAACCTTGTGAAATTCAGATAATAGGATAAAAGGTTGGGCAACGTCCTTTGAATGAAGAAAGATAGAAATCAAGTGATACTAATCAATCAACAACATTCTAAACTTCAGGATCACAAGTTTGGTTTCATGCTTCTGATAACCAACATTAAATATCATAGAGCTAGAAGTTGAGAGTCTACACTCGATAAGAAACATAATTCAGAATTTAACATAAAGGTCTTAAGATAGAGAAACATGCATAAGACAAATAAGAGCTAATGCAACAGCGGAAGACAAAATACGGAGTTGAACCCTAGCCTCAGCTCTGCCCCGTCAGCACCGACCAATCAACCTGAAAACATTTGAAAGTAATTTTGGGCTAAGTACTAATGTACTTAGTGGGCTAGCATTTTTATAAACATTTCATAATCATAAGAGCAGTTTATCCAATTATACTTGACATGACTTAGAAGGTTTTAAATTGAAATAACTTCTAAGCATGTTAAAACATTTTATTATATTGCGCGCAATTGTCACACTCCCTTTCCGTTACTCGCTGTGATCCCGGACCTTTTAGCCACCGACGGATCCATTTCTCCCGCTTTACTTGAACTGAGGGCGTAACCCAGTCAAGTTCCCATTTGGGACCCAATGCTCCGGAACACATCCCGTCGAGCCCTCTTATAACGCCTCATACATGATTAGTGCCCGAATGGAGATCAACCCACCGAGTCAACTAATAGGTGTACACAATTCTCAAATAACGTGTTAGGTCAAGAGAGAACCTCGATCGATTCATTGTTGCGAGCCTTAAACAGAGCAGAGTGCACAAAATATTTTATCGGATAAACAGTTTTCATTTCATTGAAACATTTAAGCTCAATAGCTAAACCATACATTTGGAAAATAAGCCCACCTGAATAGGCAAAGCCTGTTGTTTATTCTTAACTCTGAATTGGTATAGCAGTGCTAGTCCTCACGATCCACAAAGCCTACAAGAAATCTATAATCTTAATAGGTCTCCTGAATCTAATCTTAAGTCATAGTGAAGTGCTTATCATCCTATGATTCACTTAGCCGGGTTTTCAAAATTTAAAAAATATTTGAAAACTAAATTCTTGAGTCAAGGACACCAACAATATCCTTACTCGATTTTACTTAAATAATTGAACTTATAAGTAAAACTAATTTAATCGAAATGATTTATTTGCAAAATATTTCAATGCAAATTTCTTTCATGCTTTTAAATCACATAACTAAGTAAATACATTCGACATATGCACATAATACAAATAATATTATTATGCAAACTATTCTTTTAAAAAAAATAATTAATTAAACTCAAATAAAGAGTCAAATTAATAAATCAATTAAACAAGTCCAACAATTAAATGGAAGCCCATATTTTATTTGAAAAATTCGCAGCTCAAATAAAATAAAATGCAGCCCATCACTTAAAAACAGGCTCAAGCCTTAATAAATAAATCAGGCTGGTAGGCCCAACATCCTAGCCCTAAATCCCTTCCTTCCTTCCTCATTTTAATCACACGCACACACACATTCAGAAACACACGCACACACTCACACCACACAGCCGCCCAGCTCCCCCATTTTCCCTCTTCCGGCGGACGACAGCAGCCGGCCTCCGGCCGCCGCCGCCGCCGCCCCTGACCTCCATCTTCTTCTGTCTCCCTCTCTCACGACAGCTCACCCACCCACACAAATTGACGTCGCCTCCTGCCTTTTCCCCCCTTCTGAAAAGCCCTAGATCTCTAAACCACGACAGCCACCTCCCCTCTCTCGACTCCGACAGTCGACGGCAGCAGCAGCGAAGAGCCGGCCACCACCGCCTCCAACCGTAGATCCCCAAAATCTAGATCGACTGCGCCCTAGCTTCAATTTCCGGCAGCGACGACGCCACATACGACGCCGCCTCCGCCCCATCTCTCTCTCTCCCTCTCTGGCTTCGATAGACAGCAGCTGCCAGGCCACTGTCGCCGCCGCCGAGCTCTGACCCAGCCAACAGAACACACGCACCCTCGGCTTCATTCTCTCTCTCTCTACGTGCTCCGGCCAGACAGCAGCTCGGAGCCACCGCTGACCGCCGCCTGCCCCCTCTCCCCTTACTCGACTCTCACCACAACAAGCATACACTCAATATTCAACAGTCAACAATCAAGGCTCAAGTTCAACACAAGAATCAAGTTCGAATCTTTTTCCAAATTTTAAATCTTGTTCCAATTAAGGCATATGTAATAACAGTTCATGTGTATAGCTATTTCTTATACTTGAAATTTTAAAGACAACATAGCTATCGAATTCTTTGTTTATGAATCATGTTGTGTTAATGAAAGAGATTGAGAGAGGGTATAAAGGTAGAACCTTTTCTTGATTTGTTCTGTGGTGTTGCTGGTTCTGCAAGGAAATAGTATGCAGAGCAAATTTTTGAGTTTGAGTTCACATGATTGAGGGGAAAATGAGTTGAGGAAAGAGAGCTTTACCGTATGAATTCTTGCAACTGGGTAAAGATGATTGCGAATGAGGATGGCTTTAAAGGAGGAAAATACTGAACTAAGGAGAGGCTGAACAATGTGAAAAGATGGGTGAATAGTGCAGCTGAATTGTAGAGGCTTGGTTGAAATATTTGACTTGGGGCTGAGATTCGATGGAGATTTGCCTGCAATATTTGACTTGGGGATGAGATTGGAGGCTGAAAATGGGGCATTTGATTGCCTCTGCCAAGCATGGCATAAAGCCTGAATTTTGGGCTGCTTGAATAGGTGTAGGGCGGCTGATGGGAGGTATGAGTGTAAGTGAGTTGAGTGAGGATTGATAATTAAAATCCCTCAGGATTGAATTATTGGAACTGTAATAATTCCTCAGGGTTTGCTAAGTAGAAGCTCGTGAAAATGCTTGAATGCTAAATTAAATAAATATGCAATGCATATAAACTTAATAACTAAATTTACAAATGCTTTTGTAAATCATTTTTGTTGGAATTAAAATAAATTCATTTTTATTTTCCGGCATAAATCATTTAATCTAAGCTTAAAATAAATTCTAAACTTAATGTAAATGGGCGGGGTGTTACATCCCTCCCTCCTTATAAAAATTTCGTCCTCGAAATTGCATATTTGGGTCATCTAGTTTGGATACTAGACTTTCATTCCACTCAACTCTTATGCGGCACTAAATCATATACGGTCTTAGCTTTTCTAATAGTGCGACATTGTTCTTCGAACTAGAAAATTTTCCTCAAAATCTGGTACCTCATGGAAACTTGTCTCATCCTCTCCTGAAGATTGAAGAGGGATCTTTCTCTTGTTAAAAAGTATCGTGGCGCTGACTTGAGTAAGCCAACCAATTCGAGGATTGCGTCAAATTCTATCATAGGAATAACATGTAAGTATGTCTAAATGTTTCGGCGCCTATATCGAGCTCTGAGTTCGCGGTGACGTCCTTAGTAGCAGTCTTTCATCGTCAGTTGTACTAACTTCTAACGTTGTTACGGACGATTATAGCATAAATTCTAATTTCTTACAAGCAACATATGAAATGGAAGAATAGGATACTCCAATATTGAATAGAGCTATAATCGACATGTCGAAAACATTAATCGTACTTGCCAGGTTTCCGTGATCTCCTGCTGCTCGGTGTTGGTTAAGGGCATAGGCCCTAGCGTATCGTGGTTGGTCCTGATTTCCTCTAGGACCTTGGTTTTGTCGTTGTTGGTTTCCAGGATTTTGTTGTTGGGGTGCTCCTCCCCCCTTCTTTGGGCATGTCGAGACATAATGCCCGGCCTCTCCGCAGTTATAGCAGACGTTCATTCCTTTCAGACATTCTCCCGGATGGAGTTTTTGACATTTTGGGCAAGGAGTTTGAACTATTGCTTGAGGTTGTGGGTTCTGATGTTGATTCTGATTTTGATTTGCCATCCATGGTTTCTTCCCATTTCCAATGTTTCCACCAGTCCCTTCATTCCATTTTCTCTTTCCCTTACTACCATCTTGAGATGGTACGAATCCAAACTGTTCGGGGGATTTTCCTTTCTCCCTTGGCAACAATGACTCAATAGTGAGGGCTCTGCTCAATGTCTGCGCGTAGGTGAGACCCCCTTGACTTGCTAGGGAAATCGCTATCTCGTGACGCAGTCCGTTTCTGAACTTCTCTGCGCGTTTCTCATCGCTGTCCACCAACGTCGGAGCATATCTTGATAGCTGATTGAAGGCTCTATCATACTCGGTCACAGTTCCCGTTTTCTGTCTCAAATTCCAAAACTCGTTCTGTTTCTTTTGTCGGTAACATCCTGGTATATACTTCTCATACAATTCAGCCTTGAACTCTTCCCATGTGAAATTCTCCCACTGTTCGTCAGTCATAGTCCGCCTCACTGACTCCCACCAAAAGTCAGCTTCGTCCACCAACTGATAAGTTGCGCATGCCACTTTATCCTCATCATCACAACGGATGTAGTTGAAGATCCGTTCTATTGCTCTAACCCATTTCTCAGCATCTGTGGGTTCGCCCAATCCATCAAACGTTGGGGGTTTTTCCTTACGAAACTTTTCCTCAGCTGTGCGATTTGGTGCTACTTGTGGAACAGGTTCTTCGGGGATGAATCCCCTACCGCGCCCACGGCCACGTCCGCGACCTCCACCGCGTCCTCTTGGTGCACCTTCCATTCTGATTGACGGACGAGAATCAGACGAAGAGACTCATTCGGCATACATACATACATACATACATATATAGATATACACGAGATATATCGCTTCTATAGTGTAACCATGTGAAAGACTAGTTCTACGTGGAAACTAATCTAAACTTAAGTGGAATAACTTAAGTGAAACCTTAATCTCATGACATTTCTTCTACGTTGTAACATATCTATGTTAAACGTTGCTATCTTATCATTCCTTACTTAAATCGATCAAGCGGAGCTTTCACGACTAACATTTCTAAAGTATCCTTGGGTAGTACTCAAACGGTTTGTAAGAGACTCATCATTCATATCGTACAGGCAGTGGACTTAACACGATAACATAAAACTTTTCATTCATTTAATCATTTGTTTCTTTTGAAACCTTTAAACATATGGACAATAAATGCCCCTTTCATAAAATTTTTCTTAAGCCGGAAAGATTAATGAAATCTAACTCGACCATAAATTCATTGATTCGTTAAGGGCTCGGGTAGTCCCAAACACGACATACATACATACATTGGTTATATGAGTCAAAGGCTCAAAATAACAATATGAAAGCGATAAGCAATTCATATAACATCATACATTGAAAGCGCGCACTTCTTAAAAACTTTGAAAGCATTTAAAATCATTGAAATTTTTAAGTCGTACCTTTTGTTGCGGCAGTGTGACGGCGAGCTGAGGGTCAACAAATTTTCTTAGAAGCCTAGAGGTACTATTCTAGACTCGACATTAGAAGCTTACGGTTATCAGAGACATGAAAGAAAACTTATGCTCTGATACCATTCTGTCACACCCCAATTCTTGGAGGAATAAATTATAATCGAGGTGCGACTAAAATCATAGAAATAAACAAGGGAAGAACCTTGTGAAATTCAGATAATAGGATAAAAGGTTGGGCAACGTCCTTTGAATGAAGAAAGATAGAAATCAAGTGATACTAATCAATCAACAACATTCTAAACTTCAGGATCACAAGTTTGGTTTCATGCTTCTGATAACCAACATTAAATATCATAGAGCTAGAAGTTGAGAGTCTACACTCGATAAGAAACATAATTCAGAATTTAACATAAAGGTCTTAAGATAGAGAAACATGCATAAGACAAATAAGAGCTAATGCAACAACGGAAGACAAAATACGGAGTTGAACCCTAGCCTCAGCTCTGCCCCGTCAGCACCTACCAATCAACCTGAAAACATTTGAAAGTAATTTTGGGCTAAGTACTAATGTACTTAGTGGGCTAGCATTTTTATAAACATTTCATAATCATAAGAGCAGTTTATCCAATTATACTTGACATGACTTAGAAGGTTTTAAATTGAAATAACTTCTAAGCATGTTAAAACATTTTATTATATTGCGCGCAATTGTCACACTCCCTTTCCGTTACTCGCTGTGATCCCGGACCTTTTAGCCACCGACGGATCCATTTCTCCCGCTTTACTTGAACTGAGGGCGTAACCCAGTCAAGTTCCCATTTGGGACCCAATGCTCCGGAACACATCCCGTCGAGCACCCTTATAACGCCTCATACATGATTAGTGCCCGAATGGAGATCAACCCACCGAGTCAACTAATAGGTGTACACAATTCTCAAATAACGTGTTAGGTCAAGAGAGAACCTCGATCGATTCATTGTTGCGAGCCTTAAACAGAGCAGAGTGCACAAAATATTTTATCGGATAAACAGTTTTCATTTCATTGAAACATTTAAGCTCAATAGCTAAACCATACATTTGGAAAATAAGCCCACCTGAATAGGCAAAGCCTGTCGTTTATTCTTAACTCTGAATTGGTATAGCAGTGCTAGTCCTCACGATCCACAAAGCCTACAAGAAATCTATAATCTTAATAGGTCTCCTGAATCTAATCTTAAGTCATAGTGAAGTGCTTATCATCCTATGATTCACTTAGCCGGGTTTTCAAAATTTAAAAAATATTTGAAAACTAAATTCTTGAGTCAAGGACACCAACAATATCCTTACTCGATTTTACTTAAATAATTGAACTTATAAGTAAAACTAATTTAATCGAAATGATTTTATTTGCAAAATATTTCAATGCAAATTTCTTTCATGCTTTTAAATCACATAACTAAGTAAATACATTCGACATATGCACATAATACAAATAATATTATTATGCAAACTATTCTTTTAAAAAAAATAATTAATTAAACTCAAATAAAGAGTCAAATTAATAAATCAATTAAACAAGTCCAACAATTAAATGGAAGCCCATATTTTAATTGAAAAATTCGCAGCTCAAATAAAATAAAATGCAGCCCATCACTTAAAAACAGGCACAAGCCTTAATAAATAAATCAGGCCCAAACCCAAAGAAAATAAGGTAGGCCCAACAACCTAGCCCTAAATCCCTTCCTTCCTTCCTCATTTTAATCACACGCACACACACATTCAGAAACACACGCACACACTCACACCACACAGCCGCTCAGCTCCCCCCTTTTCCCTCTTCCGGCGGACGACAGCAGCCGGCCTCCGGCCGCCGCCGCCGCCGCCCCTGACCTCCATCTCCTTCTGTCTCCCTCTCTCACGACAGCTCACCCACCCACACAAATTGACGTCGCCTCCTGCCTTTTCCCCCCCTCTGAAAAGCCCTAGATCTCTAAACCACGACAGCCACCTCCCCTCTCTCGACTCCGGCAGTCGACGGCAGCAGCAGCGAAGAGCCGGCCACCACCGCCTCCAACCGTAGATCCCCAAAATCTAGATCGACTGCGCCCTAGCTTCAATTTCCGGCAGCGACGACGCCACACACGACGCCGCCTCCGCCCCATCTCTCTCTCTCCCTCTCTGGCTTCGACAGACAGCAGCTGCCAGGCCACTGCCGCCGCCGCCGAGCTCCGACCCAGCCAACAGAACACACGCACCCTCGGCTTCATTCTCTCTCTCTCTACGTGCTCCGGCCAGACAGCAGCTCGGAGCCACCGCTGACCGCCGCCTGCCCCCTCTCCCCTTACTCGACTCTCACCACAGCAAGCATACACTTAATATTCAACAGTCAACAATCAAGGCTCAAGTTCAACACAAGAATCAAGTTCGAATCTTTTTCCAAATTTTAAATCTTGTTCCAATTAAGGCATATGTAATAACAGTTCATGTGTATAGCTATTTCTTATACTTGAAATTTTAAAGACAACATAGCTATCGAATTCTTTGTTTATGAATCATGTTGTGTTAATGAAAGAGTTTGAGAGAGGGTATAAAGGTAGAACCTTTTCTTGATTTGTTCTGTGGTGTTGCTGGTTCTGCAAGGAAATAGTATGCAGAGCAAATTTTTGAGTTTGAGTTCACATGATTGAGGGGAAAATGAGTTGAGGAAAGAGAGCTTTACCGTATGAATTCTTGCAACTGGGTAAAGATGATTGCGAATGAGGATGGCTTTAAAGGAGGAAAATACTGAACTAAGGAGAGGCTGAACAATGTGAAAAGATGGGTGAATAGTGCAGCTGAATTGTAGAGGCTTGGTTGAAATATTTGACTTGGGGCTGAGATTTGATGGAGATTTGCCTGCAATATTTGACTTGGGGATGAGATTGGAGGCTGAAAATGGGGCATTTGATTGCCTCTGCCAAGCATGGCATAAAGCCTGAATTTTGGGCTGCTTGAATAGGTGTAGGGCGGCTGATGGGAGGTATGAGTGTAAGTGAGTTGAGTGAGGATTGATAATTAAAATCCCTCAGGATTGAATTATTGGAACTGTAATAATTCCTCAGGGTTTGCTAAGTAGAAGCTCGTGAAAATGCTTGAATGCTAAATTAAATAAATATGCAATGCATATAAACTTAATAACTAAATTTACAAATGCTTTTGTAAATCATTTTTGTTGGAATTAAAATAAATTCATTTTTATTTTCCGGCATAAATCATTTAATCTAAGCTTAAAATAAATTCTAAACTTAATGTAAATGGGCGGGGTGTTACAGTATAACTAGGAAATTCACATAGATAGATCATTAGCCTAGTTACTAATTACTTGAGATTCTGTACTCAGTAATTCTAGTTGGTATATTACAATACCCCTTTTCAAAAGAGCGAGAAGAGTGTTTGTAATCGAGCTTGAGACTTAGACCGAACTCAGTGGTTGTTTAGTACTAGTAAACTAAACAGTTAGGTTGCTTAGAACCCGCAAGCTAAGTATGAAAATCCAACCCAGTGAGTTGGTTGTTGTAAGGTGTTTTCCTTATCAGTACAGGTCGCTTTGCACCCGTAAGCATTGCAGTTTGGTTTGAGTTGCACCCATAAGCATCGTGGCTAGGTTTGCTATGCACCCGTAAGCATATCCCAGAATATTCGTCAGATTGATCATCTGGCCGTGGATGTAGGAACGTTGTTTTCCGAACCACGTAAAAATCCCTTGTGTTCTTACTTGCTTTTATTTTCAGTATTTGCGCATATCTCTGTTTCTATAATACCGACTAACTGAAAAGAGTAGCTAAGAGATTCTCATTGAAGAAAATCTTTCAAGGCTATTTCACTAAGTTTAATATTCTGCTGCTAGAGTTATAGGTTTAACTGATCAATCTTTCGATAGTCAGTTAGATAAATAACTCTACTTTGTTTTACTTACGACTGAAGTCTTACTTGGACTAAAGTTAATTGACCAGTTCAATTAACTGAAGTCACCCACTGAACCTCTACTTCAGTATCAGTCGCCCACCTCTTGTTAACTGAAGCACGCATTTTCAAAGCAGTAAAAACTGTCTTTCAGCACAAAGGTGTTGATTTACCTCCGAAAAATAGTCTACAGGTGTATTCCTCCCCATACACTTGTCCTTTCAACGCTCAGGGGACTCAACATTTACATATAGTGTTAGTGTCATTTTCGAAATAGTGTCATTTGTAAAATAAAATAGTGTTAGTGTCATTTTTGAAATAGTATCATTTGTAAAATAAAATAGTGTTAGTGTTATTTTCAAAATAGTGTCACTTGTAAAACAAAATAGTGTTAGTGTCATTCCAAAATCGTGTTAGTGTTAGTGTCATTTCGTGTTAATGTTAGTGTCATTTCAACAAAAAATGGGTCAGGATCCGGGTCGAGTACAACCTGGGTGTACGGTACACCCGGGTGTACAGGAGACGACCTCAAGTTTTTATATATACAGAAACGCACACACATAATGAATTCATCGTAAATCTCCACGATCTAAAGACTTAAAATATTTAATATTGTATACTCTCTTTTCTTGAATTTATTTGAACCACTCTATTTTACTCTCATTTCTATCTAGATACTCCATCCGTCCGTCAAAAGTGGACTACTTTGGCTGGGCATGAGATTAAATAAAATTTGTGATAATTTTGATGTAGTGGAGAAAAGGTCCCACTACTTTATGAGATGTGTGGTTGAGATTGAATTTGTAGTGGTTTTTTTTTGTAAATAAAGAGTGTTTGTAAAAATAAAATATTAAAGTGGATGGTGGGACCATTTCTATAAAAGGAAAGTGATATACTATTTGCGGACGCCCGATATAGTAAAAGTGGTCCACTGTTGGCGGACGTAGGGAGTATATAATATTGAAAAAATAGAAAAATATCATTATAGTATTTTTATTAAAATTTGACATAAAGAATATATATCTATAAATAATAATAAAAAGATGAGTTATTTTACCACTCAATTTTTTCTCTACTCTCAATTTTTTCACCAAATTTTATTTCTTCTTTTTCTTTTTTCTATTTTAATTATTATTTAAAAACCGTTATTTTCGATATATGAAAAAATATTTAATATAGACGTTAAAATAAAGTTTATGAGAAGATTTTTAATTTGATGTAAAAATTATAAGAAATAAATTTGAAATAAATAAGTTATATATGATTGTTTAAAATGTCAAATTAATTGATGTTCGCTCTCATTTACCTCTAATATTGAACAACTCACTATTTTTTTATTTTTATTTTCATTTGTTGGTGAAAAAATAAGTAAATGCATTTTTTTCCTTGCAAAAAAAGCTTACATGATTGTTTAATTATAATCATTTTAAATTTTACTATTTTTAAACTATAGTAATTTTTAATGCAATTAAGGAGAAGGAAATTATAATATGAATTTGTAAAAAATATAGTTATATATCTTAAAATTAGAATTTAAAATGTAATATAGATTTTTTTTTAATTATATATACAACTTATCTATTTGTTTATATAAACATATTTGTTGTTATATTTTATTTTGTATATTATTCATATTTTTTTAGTTATTTTTGGGCTATTTAAATATGAATTTAAATAATAATACAGTTTGTACTTTTAAGAGCCCAAAATTATTATAGGGAAAAGGTGCAGATAGACCCTTCTAGTGGTAGCCCTTATAGCGTATAGCCCCCCTTACTCACTGTGTGTGCAACTAAACCTCCGAACTCAAAAAAACCGTGCAATTATTAGGCCTCTCTGACCAAACAGTGTTAATTCTTCCGTTAGTCAACCGTTTTTTTTATTTTTTAATTAAATGTGGGGCCCACCTTCACTATTTAGCCTTCCTTTCTCGCCGAAATTCGGCCAGCTTCTTCACTCTGAACAGCTTCGCCTGATTCGCCGCTAAAATCTTCGACGCGCTTCGCACGGAGAAGAGTGGACGGCCTGAGCCGTTGTCAACGACGAGCATCGCAGCGAGGAGAGCGCCGAAATTCCCTGTATCGTACGCTGCATCAGCTGAAGAAGAGGCATCCATTGATTCACCAAAACTGCCATCCATATGTACAGCAGGGAGCTTTATATCTGTTTAGTCGTAATCAAAACCGCAACCAAAAACCATCAGGATTCAACCCCCGCTCCAACCTACACTGCCATCGGCGACGGTGCCGCCTTGCGGATCTTTCTCGGCACCACCAACTCCGAGTCGGATCTGGCTCGGATCTCCGTCGGATCGACAGGGCTCGAGTCTCCGTTTCTGGTTGCGAGCGAATTTAAGAATTCGTCTATTCTCAATAGGGTTATCTTGACGGGGGCGGCGCCGATCTCGCTCCTCCGCCGTGGATCGCCGCGTTGATTCGGTCTCCTCGTCTTCTCCTTCTTGGTGGCAGGACTCGTGGATGCGCCGTTCGCCGGGAAATTTCTCCGCCGAGAACACGGCGTCGCGTGGACACGAAATTGCTGGACCAATACATCTTGTGGTATCAAAACCTCCGTTGCCGAGGAAGCCTCGGGACTGAGTAAGTCGCGGAGGTGATATACCGGCGGTGAATTCTCCGGAGATGGGCTGACAGGTATGGGGAAGAGAAATCCTTGTTCCGGCGAGAGGGGAAGGCTGAATGGTGAAGGTGGACCCCATATTTAATTAGAAAATTAAAAAAAAACGGTTGACTAACGGAAGAATTAACGTCGTTTGGTCAGAGGGGCCTAATTTCACGATTTTTTTGAGTTCGGGGGTTTAGTTGCACACACAGTGAGTAAGGGGGGCTATATGCTATAAGGGCTACCACTAGAAGGGCCTATATGCACCTTTTCTCTTATTATTATTATTATTATTATTATTATTATTATTATTATTATTATTATTATTATTATTATTATTATTATTATTATTATTATTATTATTATTATATGAGATTAATTTTATTAAAATAAAAAATAAATAATGATAATTTCTTTAAAAAAAATTATTTTTGAGTAATATCATATTTGTGGGATACATAATATAATGAAGGAGGGGATGGATAACTAATCTCATATTCATAAAAATAGGCATTTCATCGGAAATGACGATACTATTACAAAAATTGTACCAACTATAAGATTGAGAATGAACGCAATAATCATCATTTTATTCTCATTTCGTTAATCCCGTGTACCACTACCAAGTATTTTTCATTATTTCCAATTTATGCATGTGTTTAGTAATAATCAAGTTCATAATTAATATTTTAGAGTTTAGTGTTTATGTGACACACCTATTTATTGTGGTATTATGTATAATACAGGATAAATGCACCCACTTTTGATACATGATTTTTTCTTTAGGATGTTTACTTTGGAGAATTAATCTTGATAAATAAAATAGTAAATTTAATCCCTTGTTTACTTTGATGGATTGGAATTTTGAGATATTCCAAAGTCCTTGATTATTTTTATCGTTTGAGCTCCTTTTATTTGATTCTTATCGCATTGAAAATGTGGGATTAGAGATATCTTACTTTGAGGGGGGGGAAAAATCAATTATGTCAAGTAAACGCCCCTTTAAAGTATACAAGCTTGTTGATGTGTCATTGAGTTATGAGTTAAGTACTTGACGTGCATAACTTACATGAAAATTTATAAATGGTATCAGAGCCGATCCCAGGTTATTCAACGAAGGGAAAATGTGCAACATATAGTACAATAGATTTTCTAGCAATTTAATTAGGTTAACTATGTTAATAATATGTAGGGATGTCAATGCCAGCCCACTCGGTTTCGGGTCAGCCCATTCGGTTTCGAGTTATTTTCGGTTCGGGCTAGTCGGTTTTTTTTATTTTTTGGGCTAAAATTTTTCGACCCTAACCCTAACCCACTTAGTTTCGGGCTGGCCCGTTCGGGCTCGCAAGTTTTATGATTTTTTTATATGTTTTTTTTATATATAGATAATCATATTCTTTTAATAAAAATATGTCATATTTTTTAAATCAAGACATTTCGCTTTATTTTAGATACAAAAATTAGTATTTTTTTAACATAAGTTTACATAATATCTAACTTTAATTTCGTTTTGATAAAAATTGTATATAGATTTAATATAAATGACTGTCTTTCTTTGACTTTTATATCATAGATGCTTGTTATTAACCGTTGGAAAAAATCAAAACATATTCTACAAGCATCAAAATGTTATTATTGAATTAAAAAGTAAAGTATTAAAGTTTAAAAATCAATTATTAAGAATGTGTTCGGTTAATCGGGCCAACCCACTCGGTTTTCGGGCCAACCCTATCGGGCTCGGGTTATTTTCGGTTCGGGTCATTCGGGCTAAATTTTTTTCGGGCTAAAAATTTTCTACCCTAACCCACTTTTTTTATCAGTCTATTCGGATCAATCCATCGATTTCGAACTTTTTTTACATCCCTAATAATATGATTATGAGCTGTGTGGCTTGG